>NW_019262587.1:85001-96774 GCF_002742605.1 Olea europaea var. sylvestris | reverse complement strand
AACTCAGATATTATAGCTATCGACGATAAAAGGTACAAAAACACGAGAGATCTTTTAAATTTAAGAAAAATTTCGTTGTAATTATACAATTTTTTCATTTTTCTCATTCCTAAAATTTCAATTTCGTTTCACATTAGAGCCTTCATTTTAAATCACGTAGTCGCAAAGTGAAGGCTGAAAAACTTGCATGAGCGTAGAGGTCGAGAAAGTTTTGAGGGCGAAAGGTGATAGAGAAATTTTTTAGTTATGAATCATTGTTACACTAATTTTTTAATTGCAGTAAAGATCTTCAATCTTTGTAATTTTGTATAAAAGTAACGATATTATAAAAAAAACTCATGTTTCAATATTTAGAGCTTGTTTGGTCCAAATTAAAATTTGATTTTTACTTAAGTCAAAGTCAAACAATCAATACTAACATATCTTTTATGGATCCTACAACTTTTCAATCACACATTTTAAAAACTTCTATCACAATCTATTAAATTTTTTTATTTTAATTCCTACCAAACACCTTCTTATTCCACAATCAAATTTGTCTTCATCGCACATGTTGTTTTGCTCTTTCTTCCATCTAGAGGTGTCAATTTGGTTCATTGGCTCGGGCCACACGTGACTCGGTCGCATGTGGCTCTGCCCTAAAATGCTCGAGCCCAACCTAGCTCATGTGGCGCGTCAGCTCAAGACATTTTTGCCCAATGAAGAGCTGAGCCTAAAAAAATAAAAAATAATGATGAAAACGCAGCCTTTTGAGGCAGAAAAAACAAGCTACTTTGTTGCCTGTGTTAAAAAAATACGAGTAAGCTCAGCTCGACTCGATAAGGCCTAGATCGAAAGGTCGAGTCGAACCTAAATTTTTGGTTAAGCAAAAGCTCGACTCGATTTGGCTCGGACAAAAAAAAGTTCAAACCATTTTTACTCGAGTCGAGCTCGAACCTCAAGTTTCAAGTCAGTTCGTTGACATCCTTACTTCCTTCTTTGCTACTGTTATTTGATTATAAATTTTGCTACTAGGTTGGTCTTACATTTTTTAGGGAAAAAGTTTAGTCTGCGCGGGCTGCAAACTCTTGAAATCGAGGTGGGCTGAGTCATCTGGGTCTCGATGGAAAGGACCATTTCTTCAAAAGAAAGGACCCTAGAAACACATTATCCTAGTCTACTCAGCCAACCTCTTGGCTAGGACATCGTTTCCTCTGGGTACTGGGTTTGGAAAGGTCATCAACAACGATCAAAGAAGACCATTTTTTTATAATTTTAATTTCAAAATTTATTTTTCATTGGTTGGACGAATTTGTCCTCTTGAAAAGGGCATGTGCAGTACACTCAATTAGTTCTGAAAGGTTGATCTGGGGATGCTTTCGCCAAAACTTAAAAGATAGATCCTGAATTCATCAAAAGTGTGTACCATAGGGACGAAGGCTGGAAAACGGCAAACAAGGTATCAAAAATTTATTTTTGAGCAATTTAGAATATATCCAAGAAACCCTTTAGGTATGAAATGCTTTCTATTTTGAAAAAACAACATTTAAAATCATGTTTTAAGAGACGCTTTAAATTAATATTTTAATTTAGAGAATTTAAATACATACAAAGTGTTTCAATTTTTTAATGTAAAAAATAATAAAATAATCTAAAAAAAGTTAATTAAAATAAAAGATAAAGAAAAATAATAAATATTTTTTAGAAATAGTAAAATTAAGTGTTAAATATAAAAAATTGATTAGAATAATTTAAATTTTAATTCTCTAAATTTATAAATACACATAATTAAAATCAAATTTTGATCATTATTTCACTATTCCAACAATCATTTTTGAATTTTTTTCTTACAGATAGGATCAACTTTATCTTTAACGATAAAAAAATCAATTATCAAAATCACTGTCAAACAATCACAATATACCCCCCGTTTGGTCTTTATTAAATTTCATTACATTACATTTTATTTTTCTCCTATTTTTAACCACACAATTTTTTTTAAAATAATATTACATGTAAATCGCAAATTTTTATTTCTTTTTCTATCACTCATTTTTAATAAAAATATTATTCTACCCATTTTTTGAAAATGGGGCCAAACAGGAGCATAGTGTACTGTCTAAGAAAGTAAAAACCCCGCCGTTTCATTTAGCAGGTCTATTGTCACCAAAACCCTAACCCTAATTCGCTCTCCTTCCTTTCCGCACAAAAAACCCCGAATTTAGAGAGAGAAAGTGCACTCAGTTCTGAATCTGCAACAATGTCGATGTCGAAGAGTTCGAAGATGCTCCATTACATAAACTATCGGATGCGCGTTACGATACAGGACGGCCGTCAGCTCATCGGAAAATTCATGGCCTTCGATCGGCACATGAATTTGGTGCTTGGAGACTGCGAAGAGTTTCGTAAACTTCCACCCACTAAAGGATCCAAGGAGGAGCGCGAAGACCGCCGCACTCTTGGCCTTGTTCTCCTCCGTGGAGAGGAGGTCATTTCGATAACTGTTGAGGGCCCACCTCCGCCCGACGAGTCCCGGTTAAAGGCCAGTGGTGCAAATGCTGTTGCGGGACCAGGGATTGGTCGGGCCGCTGGCCGGGGTGTGCCTACTGGCCCGCTTGTCCAGGCCCAGCCTGGACTTTCTGGGCCTGTGAGAGGAGTAGGTGGACCAGCTCCTGGAATGATGCAGCCACAGATCTCGCGCCCTCCCCAGATTTCGATGCCGCCGATTTCTTATCCTCCCCAGCAGCAAACTTCTGGGGTTCAGGCTCCTGTTATGAGGCCTCCGTCTATGCCGCCTCCTGGTGGATTCCCTCCGAGGCCTGGGATGCCGGGTGCACCGCCTCCACCTCAGTTTAGGCCGGGACCGCCTGGGCAGTTTCCACCTCCACAGTTCGGGCAGAGGCCAATGGGTCCTCCCCCACCCCAGATGATGAGGGGTCCTCCGCCGCCTGGGCAGTTTCTGCCTCCTGGACAGATGCCACCACGCCCGGGCATGCCGCCACCTCCTCCTGGCGGACAAGTTCACATGTTTGGTCCTCCTAGGCCTGGAATGCCTCCTCCACCCAATGCACCTTCTCAGAATCAGCAACAGTAGTAATAGCGACTGTTTTAGGTAAGCAATTATAAATAGCAACTGTTTATAGTGTATTACGTGGTATAATATTGTTTCGTTAGTAAATGAAACAGAATGCTTGTATCAAATCTTAAATCAAGTATAAGTAGGTGAATAAAGTTAGCTGTAGTCACGAGCTGTTAACTTGTAGTTTAGGTAGGTAAAATAATATATTTTACTCAGACATATACAGCTAAATTGTTGAACATCAGAGCATGAATGCCATTGTTACACGTTTGCTTGATTGTGACTAAAATATTACATAGACAATTGACGAATAGGCAACAATTGTTAGACGGTCAAAATTGAAGTGTTTGGTTGAAGTTGGATTGTGATGTTATAACAGAACTAAGTTTTTAGGTTAAGTTGACTCTACTGACTTAAAAGGAAACAATAGAACGTTGCTTAAAGGGACTTCATTCTCATAACTGAGCCACAGGACGGATACGGGAATAGAAGTAGAGGCATATATCTCATTTTGTAGTGAGTTCTTAGAGTAGATATTAGTTTAAGGGTTTCGTGGGCAGTGCAAAAGTAGTTAGAGAAAAGCAACTCTTGCAGCATAAAATGTTTGTCTTAGGAAAATGAGCCATTGACTGAAGCAAGAAATATAGTGGCTCTTAGTACTACTGTTATTCTTTTTTCTGTTTCTATCAATATGTTGAATGGGAGTTTCAAGCTGTGTAAAATGTTTATCTCATTTTTCTGATTCTTTCATAAAAGGAGAAATTTTGAGACATTTTTTTGTTCTCCAAAGGTTAGAAGACATAATGTATTAGCAATTATCGGTAACATTGCTGATATTCATCTTGCCCAATAAAGAGAATACAAATATCTACCTCTGCCACTTTATTGGCATTCTTCCATCTACATTAATCTAGTTCCACCATTTATCATTTGCGAGACCACACATTTTGTTGAATCGGAGGCATTTATGACCATTTAGCTTGTACGTGTTGCACTTCTTCGTTTATCCATTTAAACTTAATCTACCTCTATGTCTACCGCTACCTCTGTTCCTTCCATTTTTGGTTACCGAATTGGATGTCTTTCTTTTAAATATTCACTTTTTGATCTATTTGTTGCTATGACAAACATTTTTGTACTGTGAATTTTCTAGCAAAAAAAGTTAAGAAATAATCTTTCTCAAGATAAATTTTCATGATGTTGTGCCTTCCATATACTTGAATTCGGGGTGGGATGTAATTTTAGCTGGTAAAGTAACTTTGAACTTGTTCTCTTCAATTAGTACAAGTTTATGCCAAAACTTTTCATCTTGAAAAGAAATGCTCACTAACATATAATCCAAAGTTGGTGATGTGTCACATACAGCTCTTTTTCTCTGCTTTATTTCATTCTTTTGATAGGATAGCATTCAGTTACTTCTATTTACCATGATTACTGGATACTTTTGTTAGAACTGACCTTGATTAACAATTTTAATGTACTATTATTTCATTTTGTAGCAGGGACTTCTCCTGTTTGGCAGTTCGAGTGCTGTGAAGGTTAAAACTCAAGGCAATTTTATGGGTAGCTTTAAATTTGCTAATGCATTCTAGTGATGAGATTTTCTGTCTGTAATTATGCTCACTTATTGATGTTTTCTTGTTATGGTTTGACTATCAAAACATTTGTCAGAGATTTTGCGTCTTGCCTGCAATAATGTTCACAATAAAAAAAGAAAGATTTAAAAATTGGTTAAGATTGCACGAACTTAATCAATCCCAGTTTAGATTGCCACTAAACTTGTGCAAATTTTACATATGGATCAAAGTTTCTAAGATTCAAACTAAATTGATCTTGAGTTTCCAATTGTGTATTATACAATTATGCGTGTATGATGATTTTCTTTACGTGGTCATACTTGATGTGCTACTAGTATTCATTTGTTGCCTGTGGTAACATTATTATTGTATCTTTAATTGCCTAAATCATGTCTAAGAGGTTGGATATCATGCTTGGCAATGTGATGAATCGCTTAACTCGAGGGCTCTAGTTTTTCTATAACATGTAGAAATTTATCGGACAGCTGAGATGTGGATGTAGAGCAACTACATGTACCGTGAGCAGAAATTAATTTGGTTGCAACACATGTAAACTATTCCTCAAGCCTTAAAGACGTTATTTTTAATACACATGGAAATGCAAGTGATTGAGAAATGAGTAATGCTATTCATAGTTACTTATTGCGGGAGTCATCTTACATGGTGGTTTGTGATTTGATGTATTGATGTGGTAATTTTTTCTTATTTTATATATCAAATCACTAATTGTCAAATATATGTCACGTAGGGCTATTCTGATAGTGATTGACTGCAAATAACATTATTGTTTAGAAATGGATTTTTGTTCGGGCCCCACTGTTCTGGTTTGGTGCTTTGCTTCTAGCCATTTTGTATGTGTTGAATATTGGCAGAGTTAGTTGAGGGGAAATAACAAGAATAATGTTGGCTTGCTTGAGAGTTTTTTTCTTCACCATTATTGGGTGGCACGTTTACAAGAGGGTAAAAAAATCGATGCTTATTAATTTTTCAAGAGTGTAATTTGAGGAAACGTGTTTTCCAAACCCAAAACTGGTTTAAAAAAATAATAATAATAATAAATTTTTGTCCTTCACACTTTCTTCCAATTTTGCCATCTAGATTATTTGTAATTCATATATTTTGTTTGAAACGAACTTATAAATAAAAATATAATAATTAAAAAATTACTTATATGTCGAGTTGTGATCGAGGTAGATCAAGAGTAGGGATGATGTGCAGGCAGATTTGAGCCTAGAATGAGGCGAGTGAAGGATTTAGAATAACTTCATTGAATGATCATTGAGCAAGAAATATGTTTTATATGAAGGTTTATACATCCGCAGCATAGACCATATCCGATCTTCTTTGACTACTTATATACATAGTTAACCCTTCCCCGACCGATACTTCCATAGACAAATAGGTTTTCAATTTATATGTTAAAATTATTTTTTAAATGCAAAATTAACTTATAACAATAAAATTTTCTTGTAAGTAAAAAATTAACTTATATGAAAAAATTATTTATAAATAAACATCATTTATGAGAAAAAATTTCATACAAAAAATTAAAAATTGAAAACTTACATAAGGGTATGTAATTTTAGTTATTTATAAAACTTTTGGAACCACAAGCATAAATTTGTCTGTTTTAAATTCGCTACTAAAAATCATCCAAAATCGGATGCACAAAATCGTCATTTAAAAAAAACCCCATAACCAATACCTAAAACTCCCAAGCATGGGCTAAGGGGCTAATTCTAAACAAATCACAAATCAAACTAATACGTCAAATCAGAAATTTGGTATTTACCCTTTAAATATGAATGGAATTGATCTAATGCCCATGGTGAGCATGGATTATAATGCCCATGGTGAGCATGGCAACATCATTAGATCATTTCTATCAATATGTATATATTAGCATCCAATGATATGTCAATCTAGCCAGTTTGCTGTCAGCTCTTTCAAGTGATATGGACTCAGAACTTCAGTTTTCGCTAAACATAACCAACCAGCTCGAGAGAGGAGCTTAGCATTGTCCGTAGCACTCAATTATAGATTTTGAGACTCTTCTCTAACTCTCCTGTTAAGAATAACTTAAAGATCAAATCCCGGGATGCATTGGACTTGATCTTTGTTAAGTGTGAAAAATATATTTTTTGATCATCTAGAGGTATGAAACAAGACAGGTCGGATAGCAGCCTTAAAATCTTCAGAAAATCTTTGTTCTGAGAACCTTAAAGCTCGTCTCCTTGCAGCAGTAGCCATCTCAAGCCGCTCAGGTTCAGGCATAGTAATGATTTTGACAATAGCATCTGCATATTCTTGCACGCTCTGAGCTAGACACCCTGTTTGCTTTCCTTCTTCTGGTAAAACAATGTCCATCTTCGGGCCAGCTGAATTATGCGCTAACAACTCAAAAAAACTCGTAAGTTGATTGCAAATACAGAAAATACAAGATACATATAACACCAGAGGATAACAATAATATGAAAAATTGGAAACACACCAATTGGTATGGCACCAGAAGCCATGTACTCCACTACGCTTATGCCAAAATGCTCGTCTACCATGGAGTGAATTCCAACAGCAGCACCTCCCAAAAGTTTCACGAGCTCACTGCAGCAACCCAAAAATGTAGAAATAAATACTAAGAGTCAATATCCTAATTAGAAAATGTTGGTATATAATCTTAAAATGGGCAAGCGCAAATGTATGATATAGGTTAACACCATATTGACAAAACATCAGGAGGTTGAAGCACCTACCGCAGCCAGTTATAGATAATATATGTTGTTAAACTGGACAACATACAAACTTAACCTACATTATAGTTTCAACTACAATAAACTCTCTTCGGGCAAATTGATGAGCAAAATGGGACATAATAATTCCCCACATCAGAATCACAAGTTCCCGAATGGGGGGGCTATCGTTGCTATGAAGGTTAACTCTTTTGTTTAGAACATTTGCTTAGAATCACTAAGTTCATCGTATAAGACCATTACGAATTAGAATGCAAGTTAATAGTTAGTATTTTCAATTGTAAAAAGGTTGTAGAATTCCACGAAATATCTAGAATCAGTCAGTGGTAGAAAAACTAAAAGGGAATGTTTGGTATGTAGTATTACTCTGTGTTGGACAGTGCAATTAAAGAGAGATTAATTTTCTTTTCTTTTTGATTATCAACTAGTGTTGTCTAATACGCCTTTTATCAAGCATACTAAAAGAGTAAAATCATAAACCTGTACAACACGTTTTTATGGAACTCCACATCACTATCCACCTTCAGCTGATTAGCTCGATCCCTGAGGTCTTGCAATCTTTTCTCATCTGCTTCATTTCTGCAACTACCTACAAATTGGAGCTTTGGTCTTGGCAGATCTGCATCTAAATTTTTTACAGCAACTGCAAATGCCTCAAGTTGAAGGAGGTGTGCCTGTAAAATATTAATCAAGATCAAGCAAACTTCAAACAAGACTTAGAAAGTTCATAGAAAATAAACAACTTCTATCTTAATCTCATAAAAAGCCCACCTTCTCTGGACGAAATTGAGCCACAGATATAATCTTTGGTGATTGCATTGGCCTTTCTAATGGTAGCACCTGCTTGGACGGTGTAGGTATTTACACAAACACAGAAATCTTTTCAAGACAGATCAAGACTTGCAGTATAGCATCCAAAAATTCTCTTTTAATCACAGTATTTCTTTTCTACTTCCTTACATTTCCTTAATCATTTTGACACGAGTTGATCAAAGTCAGCTGGGTTAAGTAGTTTAAATCAACGAAGAGCCTTCTAAGACTGGCAGTTCACAACTTGGTAAGAGTTGATAAACAAACTTTATTACATGAAAGCACTTGAAACTTATGACACACGGGCCTTATCATGATACTTCAAGTATCTATTCCAGAGCCTTTCTACAACATTATCAAAATAGAAAAAAAATTTCTAAAATACAAACCTGAAGCGTTGAAGTATCACATGGAGGATAAACTCGCTTAATACGAGCTGTAATTCCCCAAAGCTTCTCAATATGGGATTTCGTCCATGAAGAATTCACCATTGCAAGGTGTGCACACGAGCCTACTATTCCATACATCCAGCTGAAAATCATGTAATAGACGACTTTGCACCATGACAGTAGTGCACTGAAAGTATTGGTTAGTTTCATGAATTTAGTATACAGCAAACAGATGAAAACTAATTGGTTTATCAAGATTTTAAACTGGCTTCATTGGGTACACAATTTGTAAATACTGTGAGTACTGTTTAAAAAAAAAAAAAAACAGATATTTCAAAAAGAACTCAATAATCAGTCGTCACGATGAGAAACTCGGAAGACGCAAATGAATGGAAAAAGATTATATAACTTTAGAATATTAAGGCGTAGATTTTTCTAGCCAAATACATTTAGGAAGATTGGAAATAACCATTGATGGAGCATGTTTCCTCAGACCCGAAATGAGATTTTTCTCTCCATATCTCAAATTAGATTATTCACACCATGTTGAGAAGCTATATGCACGCAAATACCAAGTTTCCTCAACAATTAATGCTGTAAACATCAACCATCTTTTGGGTTATAAATATAGAAAAGAAAAAAAATTACTATACATTTCAAATTTGAGCCCATTTGATGGGACAATCTTAATATACTAGCTTTATATTAGAAGTTGAAAAAATACCTCTTAGCAATGAAAGCATCGTTGTTGTACATAGAATTTTGTTCATGAACACGAGATAGCATGTCTAAACTGATCGTCGGGTAATGCGTGTAGGTAATAACTTTACATCCAAATAACCGGGCAATAGGATAAGTAAATGCATATCCACTGGTATCTAAATAATACAAAGGTGTAAACTTGCACAAAGCTTCCCATGAAAGGTACACTGAACCAAAGCTCTGACCAATCATAGTGAATCGAGGATACATGGTTTCTTCAACCCATTTCCTGTTATAAAGATGCACCACCTGATAACAGAGCACATTCATGAATTTTAAGAAACTGATAACTAATATATTCTTCTAAACAGAAACTAAGCAAGTCAAAATATTGAGTAGTAAAAAATGAAAAGATAGAAAAGAAACAGGGCACAAAAACTGCTACATTCTTCTATTTATAGTTTATTTCCAAAGCTCCAATTTGCATGTCAATTTGCTACTAATCAAAATGTAACACTTAAATATAGCAAATTACACTTGAATGATGATACTTCGCATAGGTATGGATTCTGCTTCACAAGCATTTCATCCCATCCAAGCACTTTTGCAATGTTCTCCAAAATTGCTTAGAGCTTTTTGCGCTATTTTTATGCACAAAACAGTGCTGCACTTGGCATTTTTGAAATTTTAGCAAGTTTTAGGACATTTTCTCGTCTTTTATCATTTTCCCAATATATCTTCCAACCTACGAAGCATGAATTAAATGCAGATGTGTTTCACATGTGTCTGGATATGTCCAACTCATGTTGTGGTGTTGGAGTTTAATAGCGTACGAAATCAACACTCCAGCAGCATGTCTGTGCTCACTTCCAACCACAAAACCCCCCACTGTACCCCAATCTGATAGGTGCGCTACTCTCTCTTACTCCTCATTTTCAACCTAGAAGCATGTCAACCATCCACTGACACCAAAGTTCCCCTCCTCTCTCTTACTCCTCATTTTCAACCTAGAAGCATGTCAACCATCCACTGACACCAAAGTTCCCCTCCTCTCTCTTACTCCTCATTTTCAACCTAGAAGCATGTCAACCATCCACTGACACCAAAGTTCCCCTCCTCTCTCTTACTCCTCATTTTCAACCTAGAAGCATGTCAACCATCCACTGACACCAAAGTTCCCCTCCTCTCTCTTACTCCTCATTTTCAACCTAGATGTACGTCCACCATCCACCAAGACCAAAGTTTAACCCATCTTCAACCACCAGAGACACACAACTGGTCAAACATTTCCCATTTCTATCATCTCTGCTACTGTTTCCCATACTCGTATCCACTGTGTTTCGCCACAGAGAACATTCCTAATTGCCTCCCAATAAACTGCTCTTGGCTCTATTCATTCCAATGTAAACAAAGAGACAAGAATAGAAGCACACTTCTACTGTCAACATTAAGAATGCTCTTCCATAACATTGGTTCTCTATCTACAATTTAATGCCATTTAGTAAAGAAAATTTGTTCTTTTCAGTTTTGACTTTCTACTGTTGCTGCACCCAAAAAATATGTCGTATTAATATAAACAAACTTATAACACATCTCAAATCCAATCTACTATGAGCCTAATATTAATAGAAGATATGGACTTCTCATATTTATTAGGCTAAACTTAAGCACAGTGTTCTCCATTATTTTAACTTATTTCAGCAATTCTTAAAGACTCGATTCATACAATTACACGCAATTACATCATCGAAAAACCCAAAATGTGCAGTTATATGTTCACTCTATCAACTTAAAAATTAAAAACAAACAAAACCAGAATTCTTAAGACACTCATCATATAAAACATGGATGTATATAAATGTAGGAATGTTCATAGAAGGACTTGAAAGCAGAAATTTACACAGATTAGTGTAGGATTCCGGTGCATACCTACGCATGTACACGGGTACGGGTACGAAATGGAATGTACCTTGGGAGAGTGGAGAAATTTGACCCCAAAACGATCTAGGGCTCGGGCGGCGAGGGATTTAGGGGAGGCATCATGATCACCGGTATAGATGACGCAGTCAAGATCGGGTGACTCTTCTTGGATTGCTTTGACGGCGCACCAGAGAACTCGCTCACCTCCACCGCCGTCGTTTGTGTATGGATGGAAGAATCCCATGGCTTTCTTCCTGTTTCTCCGGCAACTGATTACGACTAAGAAGAGTCGGATAACAAATGCCAATAATAGGCTTCCGAGCGGCAAAGTCGAGAAGAGTAGCCATTTAGCCATTCGATAAATATAACCAGCTCAATTAAAATATTCAAACATCAAATTCACACGTGATTTTCAATCACGATAAAACCCTAAATCAACAGAAGAAATAACTTCGATACAGCCAGAAACAAGATCCCAGTTTTAGACAGTATTATTTGTTATAATTGGAAATTGGAAAAACGAGTAACACTGTAACAGTAAACATTATGAGTTAACTTTTAATATACTTA
>NW_019262587.1:82851-84920 GCF_002742605.1 Olea europaea var. sylvestris | reverse complement strand
TTTTTTTTTTTGATACCCAGGTGTCCCAGCTTCGTCAGACTAAATCCTGGACCCATAACCACCGGCCCCTCAGTAACTAACGGAGGTAAACCGTAGGTTGTGCCCTTATTAGATCACAGGTTCCCACCCGGTCTAAACTCCTGGCCTCAAGAGAGCTTTCCTCCATAGTGATTAATCCATCAATAAATTGCCCCTTTATTGGATCAAAGGTTCCCACCAGGAATCGAACTCTCCACGCTGAGGTTGCGAGCGCGTCAAAGGTGATTGATCCACCAACTCGGATGAATGATTTCTTGATTTGTTTGATAATGGTTTGTGATTTGGGACGATGCAATTCATCATAAGATGTGGTGAAGCGGCGGCACGACGAAGGCGATGACTGTGATGGTGGGTTAATTTAGGGTGGAGTGTGAAGGAGATGGTGAAAAGTACTTTTTGGGAGGGGCTGGCTTTTTTATTTTCATTTATTTGTCTTCTGTTTTATTTTAATTCAAAGATACCATTCTACCCCTTTAAAAGATGTCAATTAATTTCTTGAGTCAACTAACAGTCAAATTAACAGAAATCATCCATTTGAATTCTAGGTGCAAGTTTTTAAAAGATTTGGTAATGTGGGTGCACCAAAATGAAGGTTTGTGCAAAGTTTGCTTGAAATCAAAAAGTTTGGTATCTTGGATGCAATTTTCCCAATTCAAAAATTACGTACTAGAAATAAATATTCTAATTTATAAAAAGTGCTTATAAGTATAAAATATTACTTTTAACAAAAAATTTCACTTATAAGTAAATGACATAAAATTAAAAGAGTTGCTCATAAGTAAAAATTACATATAAGACAAAAAATTGTTACATGTAAAATTAATTAAAAAAATACCTTAAAAATCACTTAAAACTGAAAATTACATATAACTAATTTTTTTCTCCAAAATATAAAAAATGACTCAAAATAAAAATTTCCATATACGTTAAAAATTCACACGTGTAAAATAATTACTTATACACATAGTTGTCAGACCCGTTCCGAGCAATGACCCCGACAATGTTGTGTGTCAACAGGTTAGTGGTTCAATTGGTGACCCGATGATTCAACCTACGGGTCTACTCTTGTCAAACAAATTATCAACTATTTTCATTGTATAGTAAAATTATAATATTTTTTTTACTACTAACTAGATTAACCTTATGTTATTTTAGAGACTAAAGACCAACCTATATGATAAAATTCAACAAGAGATGAATCCTATCAAACAAATTTCCACCTTTGTGATTGAAGATGAATCATATGCAATGAATTTCCACCTTGGTTCAGCTCTGACATTCAAAACCCCAGCATTAACTAAGTGTTGGAAGTAATATTATTTGCTGGTTTAGTCAATGTATACATTTGTAATCTTTACTTATGTGTTACATCAAGTAACTTATAAAGGATCTTGGCAAATATATTATAGCTGTCTCTATTTTTGCATTTCTTTATTACAGAGAAAGCAGAGCAAGTGTGACTGCTCTACACACTCACTTGTGAGTCTCATCCATAAGTGCTAAAGTAAAAATTTGCTCTAATCCCTTGAGTGATAGAAATAGCTGCAGTATTTAGAAGAGTGTTACCTGGCAATGCTTCTTGTCCATTTCATTACATCACCAAATGTTCCTTTACACACATTGAGAACCCCATCTAGTGATTCGAACATATAACCAAAAGCTTCTAACATTGTTGGTGGACTAAACAGTTCCCATAAAGCATTATGAGCCTGTTTGGAGTGATTTTGAGAATTGATTTTTTGACCACTAGGAAAAAAGTGAGATTTACTTGTGGGAAAAGAAATCAAATATGACGACTGGAATAATGAAATAACGGTCAAAAAATCAATTTTTTGGACACATGGGCTGTATATATTTAGATTAGCTTAAGTTTTGGTTCTATGATGTATTGTTATTTCAATAGCAATATCAGGCATATTGTCAGTAATGCTGCTTGCAACAACGGGAAAATTGCCAGGCCATTTCAACTCAGACTGTTGCAACTTTATTAATTGAAGCTATAATGTACAGATTATAGTGGCGAAAGTCAA
>NW_019262587.1:76003-77647 GCF_002742605.1 Olea europaea var. sylvestris | reverse complement strand
TCATCCAACTTCCAGCACCTATAAATACCAATGAAGTCGACACATGAATGGGGATTGACATTTTTTTTAACCATCTGAATTTCTTCTAACGCATACACTACTTCTCACGCCGGAGGTAAAATGGGGAACAAAGTCCCGCCCTTCATTTTTCAGGTCATACACGCTCGTCGGAACAGTAAAAATGCCAAAAGTCGATAGGTGGACAAGGAGGTATCTTTTCTCCACCATTTCACTATTTTTGAATTGATTAAACTTTTAAACTAGTAATCGAGAAGCATATACGAAATGAAAGTGGTGGAATTTTAGCTTTATTTTGGGTGAGATTAAGGTTGATTGCATTAATGTTATGAGCTATAACTTTTTGGGCAAAATATTGAATATGTGGAAGCATTTTAGTGAAGTGAATGGATAATACGGGAGCATGATTGAAATAGGAGCAAGCTTGGGTTGAATTCTTGGCGATCAATTCTCGATGATATTGGCCATTGTTCGTGTGAAACCCCGCAAGCGTACGTGATCGTTGTACAAGTAATAAGATTTGTGAGTTAAGAGTACCGTTCCTACGAGAAATAATGTCTAATTTATAGTTCAATAACTGCTATTAAATTCGAAGTGCGATGATATCAAGAGAGTTGTGATTTATATATTCTCTAAACTAGTCCTAAACTAACAAAGCAAATGAACTATTTGTTGACTATGTGAATGTTTGTATTGGAATTACGACTCTCCCTATTGTCATTTAGTTCAACTCTTAATTCATAATTTAGTAAATTCATGCATTCAAGACAATCGATTATTCACTTTTATTCAATATTATTTTCCAAGATATATTAAACCTATGTTTAATACGATCCGATCCTATTCCTAATCCGAATTCATATAAAAAATAAGCATTGATTCACAGGATTTATCACACATGATTGTACATGTCATATATATTATTCCTAATAACTATTATCCATATGTTGATTTTGCCACGTTCTAGACTTATTGTGAGTATTCCTACACTACAACAAGCAACTTACTATTTAATTGGTGATCAAACAATTAAATAGTTCAATAGAAATGCAAAATCGATCAAGAAAAATCATAAAATACTAAATTAATTGTTTTGAATTAAAGTAAACAAACAATATGGTTCATCAATCATCCAATACAATGAAAAACTTAGTCTTCCATTCTAATTATTAAATTATACAAGAAATAATGAAAAAACATCATCCGGATCGAAGAAATATGGAAGAAAGTAGAAAAATCCGCTTTCTTGAATGATATCTTGATTTTAAATGGATAATCTTCAGGAATCTTGTACAATTCTCTTGATGTTGATGATCTAACCTCGTTCTTCGCATCCAAAATATGTAGAATATATGGACTTTTAGGTCTAAGGAAGGTTCTTGATGATATGGGCATGTTCTCCTATTTATATGATGCCAATTAGACTCCTTATCAAAATAAAATAAGGAAACTTAAATTTTTCGGGGTTTAACATTGAGGCACTGACCTAGTGTAATCTAGGGCACGCGCCTGAGAGCCTTGAGGTATCTCAGTTACCTCCTTTTGGTTGGGGGTATGCGCTTCTCCTGCAGGCAAGGGCACGCGCCTTGACTAAGTTCCGGCAACCAAACAATTTTTAGTATTTTT
>NW_019262587.1:73101-74781 GCF_002742605.1 Olea europaea var. sylvestris | reverse complement strand
CTTTTGGTACATTTGAGGCAAAAATACCAACCCTGTCAATTCTAAAGCATTCTCATTGAGTTGGTGGTAATGTAGGAATACACTCAAAATGATGTTGAAAAATATGGAGCCTAAATGCTAGGCTTCACAATTTCAATGGTGGCAGACACATTTCCTCAAAAGCATGACAGCAAATGTTGAAAAAAAATGTGAATGGAAAAGTTGAAAATCATGCAGTCAAATTTCTTGGAAGAAATTTCTCGCCATGCATTTATGGGAGCCAATTTTGTTGAAAATGGATGGATATGCATTTAATAAGGAAGGTGAAATTTTTCCTATAAATTGGAGCCAAAGTGGGAGGAAAGTAGTGTGCCAAAACGTGAGCAAAAGAGAAGTGCAAGAAAATCTTGTAGAGTGAAAACACGAGAGATAGTGAGCAAGCACAAAGTGAGAAGCAGTTAGGCTTTCGTTTGTGCAGGAAATTAACGAGAGAAAATTGAGAGATTGTCTTTGCGTAGGCAAATAAAATACAGAGAGTGTATTTATTGTATTCCTTTTATTCTCTTGTTGATACAGTAAAAGAATTGGTATGAGTTTGTGGACGTAGGCACGATTGCCGAACTACGTAAATTCTTGTGTCACTTGCACTTATTATTTTTGCTACATTTATTTCTTCTCAGTTCAAATTATTTTGCGTCCCACTGATCTTGGCGGAATTAGTAGCTGTCTAATTTCCTAACAACTGGTATCAGAGCTCCAGAATTTAAGTGGGAGGAATGGCAATAGACGAGAAGATATCCAAAATCGATAAGTTTGATGGTACAAACTTTGGATTTTGGAAGATGCAAATGGAGGACTATTTGTACCAAAAGGATCTGTATAAACCACTTCACGTAAAGCCGGAGGACATGACCGACGACGAGTGGGAATTACTTGACCGAAAGGCTCTTGGCGCAATAAGACTGACATTATCAAAGTCAGTCGCTTTCAACATAAAAAATGAGAAGACGACGGCATCTCTCATGGCGGCCCTGTCTAGCATGTATGAACAACCATCTGTAGCAAACAAAGTCCATTTAATCAAAAAGCTATTTACTATGAAAATGACGGAAGGCGAAAGATTTGGGGAACATCTAAATGTGTTCAATGAAGTGACGGACCAGTTAAATACAGTCGAAATCACGTTCAGTGATGAGGTTTGAGTTTTGTTGATTCTCGGGCAGCTGCCTGAGAGTTGGAATGGCACAGTTACAGCAGTTAGTAGCTCTACCGGAAAGTCCAAATTGAAATTTGAAGATGTCGTGAGTATGATCCTGACTGAGGAAATACGAAGACAGTCAGAAGGCGTTTCCACTTCTGGAACAGCTTTGAACGTGGAGAGCAGAGGCAGAAGTTCAAATAGAAGTAAAGGGCATTACAGGAGCAAGTCAAGATTTGGTCGATCAAAATCCAGAAATCCAAAGAATTTCAACAAATCAAAAGTTGTTGAATGTTGGAATTGTGGCAAGACCGAACACTACAAAAATCAGTATCAAGTTTCCAAGAAAGAAAATGAAAATAAGACCGAGGCCAATGTTGTAGCAGAGGAATTAGATGATGCTTTGATATGCTCTTTGGAAAGCAAAACAGAATACTGGGTAATAGATTCTGGAGCATCTTTTCACGCTACATCAAACAAAGAACTCTTTACGAGTTATGAGC
>NW_019262587.1:0-72086 GCF_002742605.1 Olea europaea var. sylvestris | reverse complement strand
AGTGACATACATGATAATCCAACATATGTTGAGTTGGATGATACTCCAAGTAGTAGTATGTCAAAGCAGGCAGATGAAAGTCCTCAGCCAGAGGAAGCTGTTGCGGAGACTTTACCTCCAACTCCTGTTCCTAGAAGATCTTCCTGACCACATGTTCCAAACAGAAAGTACATAAATTATTTGTTACTTACTGATGCCGGTGAACCTGAATGCTATGATGAGGCATGTCAGGGAGAGGATGCAATTAAGTGGGAGCTTGCAATGAAAGATGAGATAAAGTCTCTTATCTCTAATCAATGAAAGGGTGATGTATAAGGATAGAGATACAGCGCAGTCCAGTGACATACATGATAATCCAACATATGTTGAGTTGGATGATACTTCAAGTAGTAGTATGTCAAAGTAGACAGATGAAAGTCCTCAGCCAGAGGAAGCTGTTGCGGAGACTCTACCTCCAACTCCTATTCCTAGAAGATCTTCCCAACCACATGTTCCAAACAAAAAGTACATAAATTATTTGTTACTTACTGATGCCGGTGAACCTGAATGCTATGATGAGGCATGTCAGGGAGAGGATGCAATTAAGTGGGAGCTTGCAATGAAAGATGAGATAAAGTCTCTTATCTCTAATCAAACGTGGGAGCTAGTTGAGTTGCCTGCAGAAAAGAAAGCCCTACACAATAAATGGGTCTATCGAGTCAAGGAGGAACATGACGGATCAAAGAGATACAAGGCGAGATTGGTGGTCAAAGGCTTTCAACAGAAAGAAGGAATTGACTACACAGAGATTTATTCTCCAGTAGTAAAGCTGACAACAATTCGATCAGTCTTAAGTATTGTTGCAGCAGAGGGGTTGCACTTAGAGCAGTTAGATGTGAAAACTGCCTTTCTCCATGGTGACCTAGAGGAGGAGATATATATGCAGCAACCAAAGGGTTTCTCAATCAAAGAAAAAGAAAAGCTCGTGTGCAAATTGAAGAAAAGCTTGTATGGCTTAAAACAAGCTCCGAGACAGTGGTACAAGAAGTTTGACGGATTTATGCAGAAAAATGGCTACTACAAGTGCAATGCTGACCATTGTTGCTATTTTAAGAGGCTGGAGTCCAGCTACATTATTTTCCTACTTTATGTTGACGACATGTTAGTAGCGGGACCAGACATGAACAAAATCCAGAAATTAAAGAAGCAACTGTTAGCAGAATTCGAAATGAAGGACTTGGGTCCAGTTAAACAAATTCTAGGGATGAGAATTTGTAGGGACAAGCAAAAAGGCACTTTGCAGTTATCCCAGACCAAGTACATTAGTCAAGTTTTGCAGAGGTTCAACATGAACAATGCAAAGGCAGTTAGCACATCATTGGCTAACCACTTCCGTCTATCAAACGACCAGTCTCCAAAAACAGAAGAAGAAAGAAACTTCATGGCTAATATTCCATACGCTTCAGCCATTGGAAGTTTAATATATGCCATGGTCTGTACAAGACCAGACATTGCTCATGCAATGGGAGTTGTGAGCAGATTCATGACAAATCCAGGAAAACAGCATTGGGAAGCAGTGAAGTGGATACTGAGATATCTATAGGGTACTGTTGATAAATGTTTGTGTTTCAAAAGAGGTGAGTTGGCACTACAAGGCTTTGTAGATGCAGATTTTGCTGGCGAGGTTGATCACAGGAAAAGCACCACCGGTTATGTATTCACAGTTGGTACTACTGCAGTGAGTTGGGTTTCGCAAAAACAGAAGATTGTTGCTTTATCCACTACAGAAGCAGAGTACGTGGCAGTAACCGAAGCTAGCAAAGAGATGATTTGGTTACAAGGTCTGTTGACAGAATTGGGTCTCAAGCAGGAAAAGAATGTTTTGCACAGTGATAGTCAGAGTGCTATACATCTGGCAAAGAATGCAGCATTTCATTCGAGAACGAAGCACATAGGACTTCGTTATCACTTCATCAGATCTCTCTTGGAGGATGGAGTATTAATACTGGAAAAGATCCAGGGCAGTAAAAACCCAGCTGATATGTTAACCAAGGTGGTAACTACGGAAAAACTGGAGTTGTGTTCAACTTCAGTTGGCCTTCTAAAATGAAGATGAGGAAGGTGATCCACACCAATTTTACTAAAAAGAAATTGCTCGAAGGATGTCTCAAGGTGAAGTCACATTAGTCTCCAAGTAGGAGATTGTTGAAAAATATGGAGCCTAAATGCTAGGCTTCACAATTTCAATGGTGGTAGACACATTTCCTCAAAAGCATGGCAGCAAATGTTGAAAAAGAATGTGAATGGAAAAGTTGAAAATCATGCAGTCGAATTTCTTGGAAGAAATTTCTCGCCATGCATTTATGGGAGCCAATTTTGTTGAAAATGGATGGATATGCATTTAATAAGGAAGGTGAAATTTTTCCTATAAATTGGAGCCAAAGTGGGAGGAAAGTAGTGTGCCAAAACGTGAGCAAAAGAGAAGTGCAAGAAAATTGTGTAGAGTGAAAACACGAGAGATAGTGAGTAAGCACAAAGTGAGAAGCAGTTAGGCTTTCGTTTGTGCAAGAAATTAATGAGAAAAAATTGAGAGATTGTCTTTGCGTAGGCAAATAAAATACAGAGAGTGTATTTGTTGTATTCCTTTTATTCTCTTGTTGATACAGTAAAAGAATTGGTGTGGGTTTGTGGGCGTAGGCACGATTGCCGAACTAAGTAAATTCTTGTGTCACTTGCACTTATTATTTTTGCTACATTTATTTCTTTTCAGTTCAAATTATTTTGCGTCCCACTGATCCTGACGGAATTAGTAGCTGTCTAATTTCCTAACAAATGAGAGTGGGCCCGACATACTGGGTTTAGAGTAGATTCCGAACTTGATTCTCGATGATAGAGGGTGACAAGAATTATAACTTTTGGATAAATTGGTGACAATATCCTACGTAAAATAATCATCTCAACACTAATTTTGTTCAAATAACCTCTTTTAGAGATGCTAATCTAATTCCTTCTACTAAAATTTGAGTCCATGATACTAAGACTATGTTTGCAGTTCAAGAATCGAACATTTCATTGTTTTTTTTTTTTTTTTTAATATAGTGGAATTAAAGAGAATTTAGGAAAAATATTATTTGTTATTCTATTCTCTTTCATTTAAGGATCCAGTTCTTCTGGTCTGGTCATCATCATGTTCAGCAGAACTTCACTATCTACGAACATGGTTTCTTGGCTAAATTAAACTTCACATGGGGCGAATTTTAGCTGTCTCCCCCCCATGTTTCAGCTGTAGACTTGCTGACAAAATGAGTGAAAAAATATATTCTCTTGTTGGTGGATCCTTTTCGTATAGATATCATGTTTTTCGTATTATCTGGTTCACTAACAACAATTTTTCGTTTAGCGAATGAGATACTGCATTTTTTATAGGGATCTTGTTTTTCATTTTTAGAAAAAAATATAACTTTAGACAAAAATATAACCTTTTTATTTCCCTATCATCAAAACAATGACAAGAAAATAAACATAAAAATTTAATTTGTGTCGACAGACATAATTAATTAATTACACCCTAATCTGCTAAGATAACATAATTAATTAATCAAACGCCCTCCAACCGTTTTCATAATTATTGCCACTGCCACTGCCACTTTACCGAATCATTTAGGGTACACTAACATTTCTTAATTCAACTTAACACGTAGCTTCTTTTTGTTCCTATTCTTTTGTTCATGTAATCCCTTAGAATATCTGTACAAAATTTTAGTTTAATTTTATTCTTTTACTCAAATTGGAATATTTTCTTGTACTTCTATAAATATATATAAATATTGTTTGACACTGCTATCCCTAATAGGGTTGGGCAAATCTCCCGAATCGAACCCGACGGTTCTTGTCAAATTAAATACCCGAACGGGTATCTGAATTGAGAACTGATGGGTACGGTTCGATTCTCGATTCTAGACTAAGAACTGAAGAATCAAATAAGAACCGAATCTTTCTAATTTTTTTTTATATTGAGTAAATCAAATTATTTTAATTTTAATATTTTCTAAACAAATTAACAAATTAATGATTTCTAAATCTAAATTTTTGACCCAATAATTTGTTTCATTTCTAATTTTTAAATTTTTGGCCCAATTACCCATTTTATTGTTTCATTTCTTAGCCAAACAAGATTAAATCCACTAAATAACTCTAAACATCGACACTAAAGTCCATAACGTTGTCTCGACTCTCGCACTCACTCTCGCAGCCTCGCTAATATTCCAAAACATATACAATCGTCGGCCGACACTCTGACCTCCGATCGAAGTTGTGACCTCCACCAATCAAAACTTTGATCATAGCAATCATTTGAACAAGGCAGTTTACTAGTTTCTGACATTCCAAAACCATTAATCGTATTTATATAATGTTGTTATAAATGTTAAAAAATTTAATTATAGTACAGAACCGAACGAAACAGAACCCGAACGGTTCCATAATTATATTTGGACCCGATGGTTCCATTTACTAGATACCCGAAAAGTTTGGTTCGGTTCGATTCTCTTTAAAATCGAATCGAACCGATCCGCGCCCACCCCTAATCCCTAAAGAGAAGCATTATTAGTTATAATAAACCAATATGTACTCTATTCCTAAGTTATGAACAACTCGCATTTTATTTATTCGCAAGTATACTTCCATTATTAGCAAAATGTGACTACAAGTATATTTGTTTACTGCTATATTACACCTCAAAAATGATTTTTTTTTTGAGGGAATATATATTGATTGTACATCTCAATGAATGCATGCCATATGCATAAAATAATGTGTTAAATATGTTGCACAAATTAATTAATTGCTCTAATCTAATCAATATTCTCAAAGATTATTTCTAGTGAAGAATAGTTACGATTGTCACATATAATCGTGAAAACTGTTTAATTATTTTCAATGAATCATGCTAGTTGTACAAATTAATTAGGTTGACAAGCTTGATTCACAAACTATGTGTGGACAACATCTAAACTAATTATTTCAAAAATAATTTTTCAAATCAATGAAAATCGATGGCTTAGATTTTTCCAACACTTAATTTGTAAACTAACCTTGGAAACAAATTTTATACAAGTAGATTAATTCATTTTCAATAATGTCAAACATTTATTTCTGATACTCCATGAAGGGCGAAAAAAAAAAAATTAATAATGTATATTTTTATAATACAAAATAATTAGTATAGGATTAGGTCCATTTTGTAGGGCAATGTAGAATCCAATTGTTCATAGAGATGTAGGTGTTTGACAATTGAGGCTACAACTTTATTTCATAATCAAGTCACAACCACAACCAATCATTTTCGTGGAATTGTTTGATCCCAAAAATAAAGTCCTTACAACTTGCACAATAATATATATATTTTTTATCGGTACTTTGCACAACAATATTTAAAAAAAAAAGAAAAAAAAGTTGAACCCCAACCTTAAGGACCCCCACCTCCCCGCTCCTAGAGCTTTGTGAGGGAGGTAAATCGAGGGATGTGCCCCAACAGATCAAGAAACAAAAGTTGTCTGTACACTGAATCTACAAGAAGTCTAATTTCATGTTTCAGAAATCGAATCCTCACAACAATATTTGCATTTATGGATGTTATCCTAAGAGGATTTTGTGATATACAAATAAATAAAATGCTACTTTCCAAAATATATGTGAGCAACTTATCGGGAAAAAATGCGTCATTATTAACAATTCATCGGCTATGAATTAACAGCGGATTCATGTTTTGAACTTCAAAAAAAGGAAACGAAAAATTCGATGTTGATATCTTTCAAGTTTTAAAAATGATGTTTGAAGAATAGCAAAATATTTTGGATGTCGATTCTCTTGTTGATGGATTGTCAATTTTAGGGTTTATTATGTACAGTTGTGTCAATCAACCACCATAAGAGAGCATGTCTTGTAAAGAAGAAAAAATCTAATGAAAAATAAGTCATATGTTAGGAAGTGAAGAGACACTTGGAACCATTTCCAAATTTAAGTAGAATAAATATTGTCCCTTTTTGGTTCATCAACATTTTTTTGTGATTAAAATCTAACTTAAAATCAACAATTAAGTTTAACGACACATTTCATGATATTCACAACTATCAATCACACGTTCCATTAACTTTTATCAAAATTTACTAAGAATCAATTTTTATCTAGACCAAACGTGAGCATTATTTTATTCATAAATAAATTATTATAAAAGATTGATCAATATCTCAACATCTAGTTTATTTTTCTTCTTTGATAGTATTATTTGTTCAATCCATCTCATGAAATGAGCTATAATCACGTTACCATTTCTTAAGTGATTTTCACTATGTAATATTCTACTGGATCTAATGTACTCGAACCCGACTGAAATCTTTTATGTCCATGAAAATTGTACAAGTCTGTCTCCGATCTCAGATAGAGAAAGAGTTAGATCAAAACCATTCAACAAAAATAACTAGCTATATGTTAATTATTTCTTTAAATACTTATGTTTGACTCATGTTTATTAACTATTCAATATGTTGAGAAATTCATAAGTATTATTCATTTATTTTTATCTATATATAATTTAAACCGATATACACATTTCCCAAAAATGCAATTTTCCTTCATAGAGTTTGTCAAGTTGCATGCCATGCAAGCTTTGTTGCAAGGTACCAGCATTCAAACTATTGGGACATGTCATATCGAAGGAGACAAGCCTATTCAATATTAACCTATTTTAATAATTTCGTGCGAGGCCCTACTCATTAATTATGAATAGCGACTGATTTTTGGAAAGAAAAAGTTACTTATAATTTTTTGATATAATTGTCATGATCAGAGGATTATCACTTCTCTAAACAAAAAGATTATCTGGGAATAATCAGTCGGCTGATTTGACTAAGTAAATTTCATAATTTTTCCTAGGACTATAGATTAATTTAAATGAATAACTATGTTTAACTTGATTTTGGAAGTATTTTTAAGTTTTTATAATTAGTGGTTTTTACAAAATATGTAAATAATAAATGAATAGTAAATTGTGAATTTTACGACGTATGTGCATAAAAATATATTTAACAAGCGTAAGTTATATTTAAGCTTTTTCAAATATACTATTAAGTATTTCTTGATCTTCCCAAAAAAGAATTAAAACTAACTTATTATCTCAATTCATTGAAAATATTAATTCCATAAACTCTTCAACGTCATTGTATTTCTTGATTTAACTAGTTATTTTCAAGAATAATGTTATTTGCAGTCTTTCACTAATATAATCGTCCTACGTAACATATATGTGACGATTAGTGATTTGATATATTGATGTGATAATATTTTATTATCTCATACATCAAATCTTTTAAGAGCGATTGCAAATTGCATCATTCTGTTTTCGATTGTGTCAAATTGAGATTCCATGTTAAACGTTAATCCAAATAAAGGAATATCATAACTCATTTCTTAACCTGTTATTTGTAACATATACAATCATTGTCGATTTTTGTCTCACCTTTCCAACATTCCCCATCAAACGAAGTACTATATCATTTCGGTCTTCCCTCGAGCGATAATATATGTATCTTTTTCAAATTAAGAATTTGATCACGCTTTATCAATGCCCAACATTTTCCCTTACGCCCCCACTTCCTTACGTGACTACAACTGCATTTTAGAGTCAATAATTCAGATAATTACAATTAAACTGGGTCCAAACCTTCATTTGGTGACAGTTGAAGATTCATATTGCTCATTTACATGATTAAGTTTGAGGCTTAACTCTAATATCCTTGTAAAAAAAACTAGTTTCATCCCAAAAAATAAATTTTAAAAAAACTTAAATTACTTTTTTTTAAAAATGTATCACTAATTTTACTATTAAATAATTAATATTTTAATGTAAATAAATAAATAAAATTATCCAAACATAGTTTGAAACAAAAAAATAATAACTTATATTAAGTGAATTTACTCGGGATCTCTTATCGAGGTCCTGAAATTTTGAGTAGCTACTTGCAATCTCTCAAAGTGTTCTTGGGGTTTCAATTACCTATTACTTGAGATAGCTACTTGAGACCTCTTAGGTAAATTACCGAGTTCTCAATAATAAGGGAAAGAGAGTGAGAAGGACTTCTAAAATTCGGTTATGGATGGACTTTTTAGTGAAGAAAAAAGGTATAAAAGCGAAATATTTATGCGTGATCTCTATTTCCCTTGACTATAAATATGACTGTTTTAACAAAATTTTACGAAGGTAACATCAAAACCTAAACTAACGTGCTTTAAAATTAAAAAAATTTGAAGGATTCCCAAAACCATCTTCTTCAACCATACAAAACACAAAAAATGGAAATAAAAATTCAGGATAGAATTGCAGAATATTAGAATTTTAGGAGGTGCTTATGTAAATTCGTATAAGGTATTGTTTGGGGATTGGAATGGAGATCAGGGAATTCTACGCCATAGTAAGAGCCATTGAGTGAAAAATGGGTTAAATGCACTTTGGATCACCCAACTTTGAGCAAAAGTGCATCTAGATCACTCGTCTTTAATTTAATGCAACCAGATCACCCAATTTTGATTTGCTTATAGCCTTGGTCTCCCATCTATAATTTGGTGCAATAAACTCACCCAACTTCAACGTGCTTACACATATAGTCACCTTTTCACTAATATCAGTATAACTAACTAAATAATCTAACATCGATGATAAAAATAATGAAAAGTTGACGTGTGAAAAAGAAAAAAGTATTTTCTTTGCATGTATTTTCAAGATGGGTCATTTGCATTATTGTGTGATGTGGATATATTTTGTAGTCATGCGTTAGTTTTATTCAACATATATATAACATTAGTTAAATTGACGAAACAATTCATGGAATGATTAGATTTGCAAGCAAACCAAAGTTGAATAATTTGATTGCTGTAAATTTAAGATGGATAAGTAGATATGTAGGCAAATCGAAATTAAGTCATCTGATTATATCAAATTGAAGATAAGTGACCTAGATACTTGTTGCGGAAACTCTCTCAAAAGGATCTTCAATCGGTGGTTTTCCAGGCTCAATCCAACGTACCTTTCTCTACCAACAACCAATCCAAACGACTCCAAACCACAACCAATTGATTCACCTTGGTTGCTATACAATCTTATCCACGTAGGACAAGAAGGGATGATGATTTATGGCCACAAAAGTTAGGAGAAGACACCACAAAGGTATACTATGAAAGAACCACCAATTGCACACGTTATACCAGCGTTCTGGACACTTCTGGACACCTTTTTTTCACACAAAAGGGGGGTAGTCAGGATTCACTAGTTCTTCTCTCAAAATCACACGAAACATCATATCAAAGAGGTTAGGGTTATATTCATATATATACTCTAGGGTTAGGCTTTAAGTTGGGCCATTAAAGGGGTAAACGGGCCAAGATTCAAGCCATTCATAAGGAATACAATTGAGCCGGGTGTAGCTCATGGACTTGGTTGTTGGACTTATTTTATTCATCGGCCTATACCTATGAAATAATATTAACCCACGTTAACATCATAGCCCGAGATTTATTGGGTATCAAAAACCTAACAAATCTCCACCTTGATGCCCAATAAATTTGCAAGCAATCAAAATACACAGTTAACACTTGTATAATCAAGGTAGCCAATAAAATTGGATCACAGACTTTACCTCGTGTTTCCAACTTGAAACACATACCATACCTGCTCTATGTACTCACTGGGGCTAAGGTCAAAAATACCCAAGTAGAAGCAAATATTTAACAGTAAACATTCAAGAGTAAATACACATGCGATGACGATATACTATAAGATAACACATACAGATCTTTTCAGAAACATGTTCACATAGAACCATAGATTAACACCAAGTCAATCAAACCACGGTCAACCACATATGCAACACATGCATAAATAACCCTAAGAAAAGATCTCACCACACTTATCCTATCCCATTCCGTGTTGCTCACACCTCGAGAACACATATCTCCTCTCATCGCCCACCACGCTCACTACACAGATCACTCAACTCATGTCTAACTGGTGAGTCACAATAGATCCTGAGTCCACGGGATAATCCTCTATCTCCACATCACTTCTCCCAACCTACGTAGATAATGGGTCTCCACCTAACAGAAGTGATAGAAGTGTCTCTCTCACACTCCACTTGATTAGGGTCTCTTTCCAGATAAAGGATCCTAGACATTTGATCACATCTCCACTCGTGATCCAAATGTCACACTCTACATCACTTGGTACAAACCACCATGTACCTTTAGGCATCTATACTCCACCTCACCAAAAGACACACAACATACTGCTAATGCATCCTAACCCACTATGCATGCAAGCAATTACGCCAAGTAATCCTAATGTCTCAAATTCATACAAATGCACATATCAAACACATTGAAATGTAGCAGATAATCATGCAACAAAATTTAGACAATCACATACATGCAGAAAGGATCACACACAGACGCATATGCAGTGACTAGATTTACACTTAATAAACCTCACTGGGATCATAACTCGACCCCTCAACCAAGTTCGTCTCACCTCTCATCTTTTCCTTCAACTTATCTTTCTTCTTGGGATAGTCCCTAATAAAGTTTCCAGACTTACCACAACTGTAACACCTTTTACCACTAGACTTGTCTCGTCCCTTGCCCTTCTTCTTACTACCCTCATCACTCGAGTCACTACTCGAATCACTACCGTCTTGAGTTCTATCCAAATTCATTTGCTTAAACTTCATCCTACTTCTCATCATATGTAACTCGCCACTCCTCTTATCCTCTTTTTCAGCCTTAATCTCCATCTCCTTACTCCTAAGTGAGTCTACGACAATCTCGGGTGTTAAGGTATCCCTACCATACTTAATTGCATTTTTAACTTCCCTATATGAATTAGGCATGGAATTAAACAAGATAATAGTCTTATATGTTTCAGATACCTCTTCATCACAGTTAACGATGTCTTGAACTAATTTGTTAAAGACATCCAAATTATCATCAAGATCCTTTGAAGGATCCATTTTAAAACTGAAAAATCGTTCAAACAAGTACAATTTATTAGGAGTTGACTTAAGCAAATATAAGTCCTCCAACTTTTTCCAAAGTTATTTTGTAGAATCCAATTTTCCTACTTTTCTCAAAACAGTATCAGATAGGTGTAAAATAATTGAAGTGTATGCAAGTTCATCATACTCTTCTTTTTGTTCTTCTGTTAAATTTGCAGGAAATTTGCCATCTATGGCCTTTGAAACATTTTGTTGGACCAAAATACCCTTCATCTTTTGTTGCCAAATTGAAAAATCCCCTTTCCCATTAAAAATTCCAACTTCAAAGCGTGAAGACATTTTTAAAAAACTAGAACAATCAAAAGCACAAATAGGTCACACAAAGTTATCATACGGCCGCAATATACACCGTTCTAGATTCCCAGGGTTTCGTAAGATTCACGATCTTAGATCAAGGGAATGTTCGAACGGGTCAAGTCCAGGTGTTCTAACAGGAAAATCAATGCAACACGAAGGTATGTAAACAAAAGTTCGAATTTCCACGCAGCAAGCCTCACACAGTGACTATATGATAGGTAAAGCACAAAATCAACTACCAACTTGCAATCAAAACTCAACACTTCAAAAACAGAGCAAATAATTCCTAAATTTTCTAGCACAAGCAATGGTCGCCAAGTAATGACAACCCCCAATCCTAACGATCACCACACACGATGATCTGCTAATGCTGAAATTTAAAACTAAGTTAAGCCAATATACTAGAGCGGACTACCTGAGTCCGTAAATTATGAGAGTTGCGAATTTATCACTTTAGGACCACCACTATTCGTCCTAAAGTCTCTGGAAACTGCAGCAACCAAAAAATCACGATCGAGTCCCGAACGCCCGAAGAACAATACTGTCCAGATTCTCCTACGTACCCTGAAACAGAAAACTTTTAACACGAAAAATGTCAGAAATAATATAAGGAACAAACTACCTAAAGAGACTGTCGCCAGAAAACGTATCACGTGCCTGCACGCGCCGTATTTTCCCTTTGCGCGTGGTCCTCACGCGCCGCCGTCGTCCAACACGCGCCGGCCTGTAGGGTTCCCCTCCTTCTGCACGTCACGCTAGTGGTCTCCGTTTCCCCAAACTCCTTCTGGATTGATCAGAAAACGTGAAAAATGGAGACTGATTTAAACAGTTTTTGGACAGCTTCTTCGATCTGATTTCTGCTACGTTTCTGCCTATTTTCTGGACGATTTCTGATAGATTTGACAAGCCAAAACCTTCACCTTGAAGCTCTGATACCAATTGTTGCGGAAGCTCTCTCAAAAGGATCTTCAAACGATGGTTTTCCAGGCTCAGTCCAACGTGCCTTTCTCTACCAACAACCAATCCAAACGGCTCCAAACCACAACCAATTGATTCACCTTGGTTGCTATACAATCTTATCTACGTAGGACAAGAAGGGATGATGATTTATGACCACAAAGGTTAGAAGAAGACACCACAAAGGAATACTATGAAAGAACCACCAATTGCACACGTTATACCAGCGTTCTGGACACTTCCGAACACCTTTTTCTCACACAAAAGGGGGGCAGCCAGGATTCACTAGTTCTTCTCTCAAAATCACACAAAACATCATATCAAAGAGGCTAGAGTTATATTCATATATATACTCTAGGGTTAGACTTTAAGTTGGACCATTAAAGGGGTAAACGGGCCAAGATTCAAGCCATCCATAAGGAATACAATTGGGTCGGGTGTAGCTCATGGACTTGGTTGTTGGACTTATTTCATTCATCAGCCTATGCCTATGAAATAATATTAACCCATGTTAACATCATAACCCGAGATTTATTGGGTATCAAAAACCCAACGATACTCCTTCGTTCAATGTTGGGTGACCTACAGTGCATTTAATCCAAGGAAAATTAATTCCAAGTTTTACATACCATGGAAGACTTCATGTGTGGAGTTTTATCCAGATCTGGATAAGGAGACTTGCGTAACTTAATAAATCTAAGTTAGAGGATGAAAAAAATTCAAGCTGATATAGATTGCTTGAGACTTACAGACTGCATGACTAAGTTAAAGGATGACCCACCGGTTGCATCGAGCTGAGGGCATGTGGAAGGTGGTTTCATGGTTTTGGGGGAACAAAGTTGATCTTGTGATAGTTACTATTGAGAATTATAAACACTAATTCTATTTTATCGAGAGCAATCAATTTGAAGAAAGAAAATATGAACACTCAAGAACATGCAATATTTATGGATGCGAATGTCAAATTACATCCTCTCCCATCGCTACAGTAATTCACTATAATGAGAAAGAAGATTTATATGAGAAAATCGCACTCATATCTTTTCTAGTTTTTCTTTCTCTATTTTTGATGATAATAACAAAGTCTAAGGACGGCTCCCTATTTATGAGATAAATTCTGACATGACATACGATCGAACTGGAAGATGACATTTGAAGAAAAGTTGTAGCCCTTTGAGTTTTCTTTCCAACACAACTTGAATCACCTCAATCGGATATCAGGAGGAAAAGTTATGGCCAAAATAATAAAATCTGTCGGGCGGAGAAATATATATACTATGCGTACGCATAGGCCTGCAGGCCTTGCGTATACGAGACTCTAAAAATCTACAACTGAATCCTAAACAAGTCTATTGTGCGTACGCACCATTATAGCCATGCGTACGCATGATTCATTATGGTTCCCAAATCTTCAATTTCCTAATTTGATGCAACAACTTAAGGAAATGCGGTTTTCACACGATTTTAAACCATAATTCGAGGGAGAACGCCATTCTTCTTCCTCTCCACATCAATTTTCTCTCATTTTGGGTGAAGAAACTTCATGGAAGGTTAGAAATCTTTGGTGAAGCAAGGGATAAACTCATCGGATTCGGTGATTTCATATCTTTCATTTATGTAATTTAATGCTTTATTGTCAAATAATTCTAGTTTAGACTTTCTTTTCATGATTTTATTTATGAAGTCGGTTTAACTTTTACAAGATTTAATCATGTTTCTTCTATTGTGGAATTAAACTAAGTGTTGAATTTCAATTTCATACAATGCTGTTGGTGGATTATTTACTGTTTTATGCTTTACGTACAGGATCGATTCTTAATCTTAGTCCAATAAACAAGAATGGAAATATGGTATAGAAAATCTAGAGTATAGAATTACAATTGAAAATTAATTGATCCTTATTGTTAAATCCTTCAACTAGAGAGTTGGGATGAGAACCTCTAGTTGAGTAAAATGCATGAATGATTGATGTGATTGATCCAATCCGAAAGAGTGAATTCCAGCGCTTCATTATTTCACACATTGATATTTAAACCTCGTTTTAATTTGGTAAACTATGTTTTCACGATCACAACGAAAACCCTAACTTTTGATCATTTGAACTATTTTCGCATCTCCTTGTGGATACGACACCCCAAAACTATACTACAACTACCGCATTATTCTTTGAGCGTAATCACAACCCAATTAATTAATTTACCCAACGCTTGTTAAATTAATTAATTGACAAATCACAATCTTCCCTTTTGTGTGCGACCTATCAGGTTCCCGATCACGATATCTAACGACGTGAACTATTATTTTGATCTAATCAAAATTGATAAATTAAAACACCCTTTTAATTTATCACCAATTCACACTCACCGTCTCAGATTGATATCTAGCAATATGTCAAGGCAGTACATGTGATGGAAAATGTCACGTGGTATGACAAAATCAAACTCGTTCGTTTACTGTGAAACTATAATCCCTTCGTCAATATGATCTGATCAATTACAAGATATGGAAGTGTGTCAATCTCAATTATCGATCATATCTTTCACTCCACTATTAAGTCAATATAAGTCAAAAACTCATTTTCGACTTATGAGTACACATTGACCAAGGATTTCGCTATCAACTTAATTGAATAAAATGCAGATCATAATCTCTTACTATTTAAGAGTGACAAATCTCTATGGATCATTCACAACGTTCATACGATTCTTGACATATCCGAACGATGCCGTATTAGCGGCCTTTGGCAGAGCAACATTCAACACCGTCAAAGCATGACTGTCCTCATATAAGGCATCATGACGACCTCAAATCAAAGGACCAATTTCACTATCGAACATTAGAGATTAACCACTGATACTCGAATAGTTATCTATGTGGAATCTCTCGACGGGTCTCCAATGTTTTATTTTATAACAAAACATCCACGTGTTCATTTAAGTGTCACCACACTTTAACTTGGGAGATCAGCTATTTACTTCACAAGTAAGTAATACCACACATGATAGTCTATCCGTAATAACGATATCCATATCTTGTTATTATTTACGACCACGAACGATTTAAGATTCAATCATATGTAATTTATATATCACAACCACAACTTCTTATGATTAACAAATTATCAAGATTTGATTCTACGGACTTTATTATTTTATTTAATTGAATATTAATTAAATAAATTTGTCACACAATGCATCAAATATATATTAAAAGTATTTATGTCTAATGTTGATTGGATCTAGTGCATAGCACTTATATGATATACGTTTAGAGGAAAATGCAGTTTACAAAGTTTTTGTGTAGAAAATTGCTCAATTATTTGAGGGGACAAGAAATGCAGAAATCTACTACTTGTGGGCTTCAAGAATATATAAACTTGTGTGTAAAGAGTGAAACTTTCTTATTTTTTACACACACAATTAATAAAGTTATCAGCTTGCAGCAGTAAATACCTGTGAACCCACATGCATACTGCACGGTATATGGCTGTTTTCAGGTCACCAGAAGATAATGTAATTTCGACTGAAAGGGTTTTTTGTCTGTGAAGAAATGAAGAAAATGTGTTCGTCTATATATAGACACACAAACATAGGTTGACCCACCATTAATGACAATCGTTATGTATCTAAACCGATTGTACACCATTGAATTACCATATTTCGTCAAGTGTGTTAAGAGGATAAATCCCAACTCGGTTTTTTATGAAATACACAACAAATTAGAGGAAGAAATAAAAGGAAAAAGTTCACTTATGGGGGTTTTTTCTTCTAGTTATAAAATGACTTTTCACGTGTAACGGAACCACGAACTCATCATAGAATAATTATTAGAAATATTATCTAGCTTTTGGAATTCGTCGTTAGTCTTTTACATTCAATAAATATAAAATTGACCACACACACACATATATATGTGTGTATTTTACAATTCCAAACAGTCTATATAACTACGTCTATTAGATGTTAAGGGGTAAAACTCCTAAATTCTATCTTTTAAATACGAAGATAATAGTTAATAAACATATAAGGACGAGAGCCACTCTTTTAAGTTATCAATTTGGTATTAGAGCATAGAAAAGTCATCATATAAATTCATTTGTCTAAAGTTCAAACAGGTAATGAAATTCTAAGAATATTGATTTTCAAATAGTCCACTATGTATAACTATTAAACAAAGACAAATGACAACTTCACAACCTCATGAATTATTTCAAGAATCTTTTATCAATATTAATATGGAAATATTCTTTGATTATTCTCCTACATACCCACATTATTGATATATTCAATCGATGAACTTGTCTATGTATTTTCCTAATAGTTTGTGGGAATATATATAAAAGTTTTATTTCAACCTCGTGTATAAACTGAACAGTGAACATACGTTGAGTGTCATCACAAAAGCTATAAACAATTTAAGAATTTTTTATTTTTTTATGTTTTTCAAATAGCACTTCTTTGACCATAACCAAACATGTATTTATCCAATAAGTACTTCTTTCTACTTTCGGAAAGCAGAAAAATCCTCAAATCTTGACCAACGTGGGTTTAACAAGGATATAATTATTCAATAAATTGCATTCAATGTGATATTTTTTTTTATTAGACAAATTCTCTGATTACAGGTGGCTAGTGTATGTTTGGCTAAGCTTAAAGAGTTTACTCATAAATAAATAACTTTTAAAATAAGTGAGTGTTGTTCACAACTAAAAATAAATTACTTAGTTATATTGAAGGTTAATACTTATTACTATTATGTTGTTCAAATTAATAACCTTTTTATACTTCCAAATAAAAGAAAAGCAACAAATTCTAGCATATTTAAATATAAAAATTTACTCAACTTCGATTTGACTTACTTCGATATTAAGTCAAATATGAATGAATAATATTATTTAATATCAGTTTAGATGATCACACTTGATATGTTCAACAAAATGAATTATGTGGCAATGCATTTAAATGAATTTATCGTTTGATTTCATGCAATTGCTAGCATTACTCGAATTATTCCCAAAAGGGGAAAAAGAACTTGTTAAATAATAAAGTGGCTTTACATTTTAACGTATGCCAAAAGTTTTCGAGTGCAAATTAGGTAAAGAGTTGGAGAAAAAAGACGAAGAGGAAACTGTTTGCCCTTTTAGGAAATATTGGTCACTTTCATTGATTCTCCATCATAACTTGCTATAAAGAATTTATAACCAAACATTTTGGATGACTGGACCGATGTGTTTTATGAAGATAACATGTTTAGATCGGTTACTCTTTGTTGACTCTGTCTTTACCTTATTGCCGTGTATCATATTTGTAATCCCCGTTTGGTCCCCATTTTGTGAAAATAAAAAAGGGTGGCATGGTGATTTTTTGAAAAATGAGTGGTTAAAATAGAAAGAAATTTTTTCGATTTAGGTGTAATATTATTTTATGGAAGATTGTGTAGTTGAAAATTGGAGAGTGCAAAATGAAATGGAATTTAATGGTGGCCAAACGGATACATGCGGAGAGAGTGAGTTTAGTGAGTGTAATTTGTATGCATCAAACCATAGAGGAATTTTATGAGACCCTGAAACTGTATGGTTAGATTCATGGGAAAGGTTCAAAAACATACAAAGAGAGTTGGAGGGGTGGGGGATGAAGAAGCTTCTTTAGCCCTTCAATGAAAAATGGAAAGGGCTAATTGCCTAAAACACACAATTTAAGACAAACCAAGATAGGTACAAACACTAATAATTCCATATCGAAGATTCAAAGCAGCTTGAATTTTCATCATCAGCAGCAGCGCTACCACCACCACCATTGCCGCCGCTCAGCCACTGCGGTGGAGGAGGATCGAAGTCAAACCACCCGTTGTCAAGATAAACAAAATCATTCCTCAGTTCCAGCGAGTCGAAATACGATCCAAGACTAGGCAATTCCACAATCTCACTTAATTCTTCTGAAGTTGTTGAGAGATCTATAGCAGAAACGAGAGACGACAATGATGATGATGAATACAAAGTACTTGACAAAGAAGATGAAGGCTTTTTTATCAAATCAAACTTCTCCATCGCAGCTGCTTTAGCCGCCGCCGCCTGAACATCTCGTGGACTAAGTGAAACTGGCCGCGGCAGGGCGGCTGCAATTTCCGGAAAATTCAGTATGGCGGAGTTGCCTTTAATGCTCAGAGCAGCTACATCATGAGCACGAGCAGCCATTTCTGGTGTAGGGAACGTTCCGAGCCATATACGCGATTTCTTGCGTGGCTCTCGAATTTCAGACACCCATTTCCCCCAGTTCCGCATTCGAACTCCCCGGTAGACAGGATGTTTTCCGTTGGTGGCACTTTCTCGGTTTCTCTTGATCTTCTTGTTGCCAGACTCTGCAGAATTTTCTGGGTTTTCGTGGATTTTTTTAATCAAACCAGCTTCTGAATTCTTAGGCTCAGTATTCATTGTTAAGATGAACAGTGTGTAACTAGTTTTGTGGGTTTTAGTGCGCGTTCTTGTTTGTGCATATGATTTTACATTAGTTACATCAAGAAATTCTGTACGAATTGCAATGTCTTGCAGGGATTTTCATACAAAAGAGAGAAACGAATTGAGAAAAATAGGTTTTGGAGAAGAGCCGTTGACAATATTTAGCAGAGAAATGGAAAGAATGTATATGCAGTACATGTATAATATCAGAAGGTATAAGGACACCCTTATATCTATCATTTCCCAATGACTCATACAACATTTGTAAGACTGAGGTAAAAGAGGTGGGGTAGGGTAGGATAGGGTAGGGTAGGGTAGGGTAGGGTAGGGTGGACTTGGGTGGAGAAGGGACCAATTGAAGAAATGGGTCATTCTGCTAGACCTTGTGGTGCAAACGGGGTCCCCTCTTATGGTACCACGCAACCTCTCATTAATTTCAAAATTGATATCTATCTATGTGAAACTGTGCATCTATCTCTTATCATGCTAGAACCATTGTGAAAGAGGTAATTCTTTCCCTTGCGCTAACGAGAGGACAATCTTCTCTTATGTTATTCACCTCCTGCCAAGGTTTAGAACTTAAAACTTGTCGATCTTGGCTGAAAAGTACGCGTTGATATTATTGAAAATGATACGCGTTGATATTATTGAAAATGATAACACCTTAATATGTTTCGAGATCGTACCCAACACTCTTCCACTTTACTTTCCCTTTGTGAACCATGTGAACATCAATTTTGGCTTCTATCAAGGTATAATCAAGAAATGAATAAGGATTAATAAATATCATGGTGCCTATTTTTATTAGAGAAATTATCTACCAAGCATCGTATGCTAAGCATGAACAATATTTCACACCAATTAGTTGATGAATTATTTAATTCATGGGAACTATCACGAGCTTATTCACTAATTAATTGACGTGCCATGTTATCGTTGCTTAACATAATGTTTAAAAGATTTCTCGTTTTTATAATTCCAAATCTTTGTATCCATATATTGGAGATCTTATAAAATTTTATTGGTAGAGTAAGGCTTATTTTATATTTTATTGCATGAGGAAGCAATGTCAAGATCGGTGTGCTATCAAGCCATAAAAATGGAATACTATCGTTTAATATTATCTTAAATTGTCATTTAATATTTGCAAACTTGTCCTTAATAAATAAACTATAATCACTAGGGGCTTTTTTACAATGTGAAAATGTTTGATTGCTTGTGGCCAATTTTTTAGTTGGTCCAATAGAGAAGATATTTTAGACAACATAAAGACTTCCAGCAATGGGTTCATTTCCATGGAGGGGGAATGCCTAGAATTTTGAATAATATATTTTGCATGAGCTTCTACATAAATGTGACAAGATGGTTTCTTGTTTGGTAAAATAAAGTGAATTAAAAAAAAAAGGAGAATTTTTCCAAATAATAGAAGTATTTTTCCCACCTTCAGTGGCATAAGATTTTTCTTTGCAAATGGTTGGGTGGGTGGGTGAATTTTAGAGCAATAAAATGAAAAATATATAAATGATATGCATACTATATTAAAAATACGAGCTAATGTTTGTTCAATAGCTAGTATCGTGCCTTTTCGAGGCTTATATATGTATAAATGTGTATATACACATAAACATGTATATATTTATATAAAATTATATAATCATATTAGAGGTGTAAAGGTGGATTGGATATTTTTAAATTCTAATCCAAATTATTCGGCCAAAGTTGCTACAAAAATCGTGATTAAATCCCGGGTTTAAATACAAGGCCGAAGCCTCGGCCCTTGATCTTAACAATCAATACCTCAATCTGTCAACAGGACCTATCATTGGCCCTATTTGAATGGCAAAACTCTTATTTGGCTTGGTCCTATGATTTGGGACTATTAATGCTATTCTTGTTGTGTAAGCTTGACTCTCGAGCAATAATAGTTTTCAAAATTAAAAAAAATTAAATAATCAATAATAACTGTGGTGCACTTCGTGTTTTCTAAAAGTGCTAGGTCAATCGATTTAGCTTGACTTGTTGTACACCTTTAAGCCATATGATAAGGGGAAAAGGAGAGTAGTGCCATTCTTCTTTGCTTTTTCAATATTAAAAAATAAAAATAAAATAATGAGTGCTCGTATTTTTATCTAAATATTACAAGGAGAAAATTTCTTCATATAGCTGCAAATTACACGATCATACTTCAAAGAAGATAATAATTATCATAAAAATTTAAAAGATGTTACGATACTTAGCCTCTATTTGATTTAGAATAAAATCGGATTTTTAATAGATTTTGATAAAAGTTGATAAAAGTAGTGAATTCCATGAGATATGTGATTAAAAATAAATTAAATAGAAAAATAAATTTTAAAAAATGAAAAACAAACATGTACTTAATATAATTATTATTATTTTTTTTTCGTTTCGGTGAAATAATAATTGTATAATCATCCAATAACCTATTGCTTTCATGGCGAATGTGACACTTTCATCAAATGTCCGTCCCACATTTGATTCATTAGCAATTTGTTCATTTTCTGTTGGGCAATTGCAATAATCACCAACATTAAGCCACCTAGCAATGTTCAAATCTGAAATATGTCCGGACCCTAATGTGTCTGTATATGGTGCATCCATTACGTGTTCGTGGATCGACCCGTTAGTGATCCTGTCATATCTTGATTTTAGATTTAATCAGTGAACTTTTAACTGCCGACAATCACTTTCAGTTGGGAAAAGTTAAACGGCCTTTTTCATATAATCTATACAAGTTCTGTGGTTATAAGAAAAACACACCCACGTGTGTGTGTATATATATTCGGAGAATGATTCGTCGACGTGAACTCATAGTGTTTTATTGAGAAATTAAATTACACATACAAAAAATATTAAAGTAGAAGTCGAGTCAAATCATCAATGCAGACGAAAAGTAAGTGCAACTTTTGATTGCAGTAGAGTTAAATCCAACATACGAACACGAACACGAACACAAATAAAATATACAGAAATAGTAAACCAGAATAATTTGGAAAGTGCATTGCTGATATAGATGATTAGATAACATCAAATAAATTTAAGGAAAATATAATAGCGTGAAATATAATGTGAATAAGTTGTCGTTTACACGAGAATTATATATTTGGTCAAAAAATCAAGTTATACCTAAGTTTATTTGAATTATAAATTGTGAAGGTTGATGTTAACCAAAACTAACCTAAAGAAAACTTAAAATTCTAATTGTTAATGGTATACAATTCCATTTCACATATTCACTTTAATTAATTTATACAATTTTGTGATTGACAATATTCGTTCGTGTTGAAAATCAATGTTCCAAAATTATCTAATAATATCCATCAAATAAAGTTAGACCTATTTTCACGTAGGAATGTCCTATATGTCTGAAGATTGCGAATATAGAAAAATGCCTTAAGAATAACAAACAGGAAAAACACGATCACATAGATCATAATGATATTTCTATCTTTTATCAAAATTTCTAAGAGCTGTAACACATATTTTACCTCTAGGTGTCAATATGGTTTACAAATAATTCAAACCGTGATTAAGCGTTCAAAAGCATAAAAAATCGTAAAAATACTTGACAAAAATTCCTATTATCTAAAGTAAAAAAAAAAAAAAAAAGGTGAAAAGTATAATTAAAGCTTCACCGTGTGGTTAATATCACAGGATCTTTGTTTAGATAAAAATAATGAAACAGAAAAATAAATAAAAATAAGAAGCTCAAACACACCCTATATATTTTTCTTTAGCTTCTATAGTAGTTCAATCACAGTACTTCATTGATCATATCATCAAAAACAAGGAAAAAGTGTTTTTTCATTCATATGTGTAGAGAATTTACTTAGCGGCCGTTCTGATTTTTCTTTTTTTTTTTTTCCCCTCTTTCTGAAAAAGACAAGCCAAAAGCATTGAATGACAAAGCTTCTGGATTCAGCAACTGTGGGTAAATATTTGACCAAATCATTTTACTTTGATGTGTGAAATGTTAGACTATTGAGCAACAAACAAATTTGCTTGTTATGTTATTTGCTGTTCAATGTTTCACTTTTACCCGCCATGTCAAATCCTTGAACATGTTCCAGATAGGGCAAGGAGTGGGCGTAGGTCTAGCCGTCTAGTCCTAATTCGAAAAGAGTGATGGCCCACTTAATGTCAACTATCTATTGTAGTAATGTCAGCCTTCTTCGATTCGAAATGGCGTTTTTGGACTTTCGAGAGGCCACGATGAGTTGAAAACCCTCCTTTGTATCTTGAGATAACGGTGTTAAAAGTGATTGTTCATGTTTTAAATCCTTCAAAAGTACATAAATGCCCTATCATTGTTCACAGAAATAAGGAAGAACTCATAAAAACCTTTGAAAATCTCAATGTCACCTTCGATATTTACTTGGACAATTGTTGGTTCAATTTGTTGATCAGCATCTTATGTCGATCATCCAAGATACATTGCTATATTAAGGGATATCGTAACGAATGAAGATACAAAAGATAAAAAATATAGGAAAGTTTGAGTTAGTCATTTTAATAAGTTGACGTTTTAAGATGGAATATTGATCTTAATATAATATAATATTAGAGTCCATGAAACTCGAATGAGGAATTCGATCAAACTAACACTCATATGAGCATAAAGACTTCAAGATTAACATGATCAAATAAGTAACTATTGTGTGTGTGACACATCAATACATAAAATCTCTCATTGAATAAAGATACAAATAATATAAAAAAATTCTGTACTTCTCTTAATAAGGTTGGCATAACCCTAATTTTTAAAATATCAAGCTCTAATCCTCGTGCATAATAGAACGTGCGAGGGTTTGAAACCAAACTAAACACATTAAACAAAGACTAGGCTCCTAATAAATTTAGGACGAGCTCGCTACATCTACCACATAATCTAAAGCGACTAAATCCTTACAAACCTAACATAAATCCTTTTTCCACTCCGGCCACATTTTTATTTATTTAATTAATTTTCTTGTTCATTCACATGAGGATCACTTGCCATGCCCGTAAAGTAAAACTCATAAATTCATAATCTGATCTTTCTTGTTCATCATTATCATCTGATTATGGCAGCTTTAACACACAAATATTTCATGCTTTTCTGCAGAAGTTCCATAACAGTGTCAAGATACAGTTCACTTGCAGAAAGTTTCTCATATTCATGGAAGCAATGACTATTAATTGCAGGTAACGACTCCCTATGAACAATAGATATATGTACTGATAAAGCTTGATAAATTTAGCCTCAACTTTATGTATGGCTAAGTAAATTTACTTATTATTGAGGATCAAAATAAGTAATTTTGTTAAAAACACTTGAAAATAAGTAAATTACTCATGTTAGTTGTAAATCAAAATCAAGCAATTGCTAGCTTACATATACTCTATGAAATAAAACAATTAGATGGCACTCTTTGTTAGCCATATAATTTCTTGAGGTTCATATCATTTATTTGATTTATTTTATGTAATATTAAAATTAGAACTTGATGAAGACTTAAATGTTATTCGTGTTGTTGTCCTCGAAAATTGGTTCTTCCATGTGGCCAACCGAGAGCTACTCCACGTATTCCTCCTTGCGCACAATCAGCGAATGGTCAGACGCACACGGTCGGGACCAACGACGGTGGTGGCAGCCGTATACACTCCGATGGTCAAGTCAGGTTTAAGTGGTCGGAACAGTACCCAGGGGTTGTGCAAATCAATGATAATGGAGGATGAGAAAATATATATAAGCTTGCTATGGAGTGCTATGTAGTAAGAGTTTCATTACCTTTGCCTCTTGTCAAACCTTGGGTATTTATAGGTGGTATGAGCCGTTGGATGTGGGACGCGTGTATACATCTGATGGTATGAGGCGTTCGCTCATAGACGTCAATCAGCCGCGTCTGTAGAGTAGGCAGACAGCTTGTCTCTTCCGAGTTGAATTGACATAAAGTTGATAAGTCACATCATCTAGCCTCATGGAGACGTCAAATCAATTTAAACCTTAGGTACATGAAAGATCTTGGCATAAATATCTTTCTGAAATTGGCGGCGGATCCTCTAACCGGGGTCCACTTGGCCTCAGCCTCGACGGCGAGGTACTTTTGGTCAGGTATTACTAGGTTGCAGGTATTGCTGACATCACTTCGGAAACACTTCGGACGGGTCTTTACCAAGTCGGAACATATGGTGGTGAGCGTCCGAGGCGTATCAGATCGGTCTCAGATCGGAGCGTAACAGTGGTCCCCCAAGTCCAGGTATGAATATTTATATTATGGGTGGACTTGCTTCCCCGACCGTGTTTCCAAGGTGACAGTTGGGTGTCATGCCCATTCTCCCAAAAGGCTGCTACGGCTACTATTATTATTGACGACTGGTTGTAACCGAGGTGACACGTTTTAAGTAAGCGTGAATGTCACAGCGACATCTTGGGCGTAGATCAAATCTGGCGTTTCATTTCAACGACCTAGATTGAAGATGCGATGAACGGCTTAGATTGATCGCATATGAATTCGACGGTGGAGATCGGATTTGTGTTTCTATAAAAGGAGGACTCTGAGGCTTTCTCAGGCTTTCTACCTTTGTGAAACAAACAATTTACTTTGCTCTCACGTAATTGGCCATTTTTGGCGTTTTCTAAGCAACTCCGGTGAGAAAATTGAACTTCCGGCGACCTTACACCATTTTCAGCTAGGAAAACCTTCAAACTTGTAAGTTTTATACCTTTTAGGACTTTTAAATTTTGAAAGAATGGCCTCGGAGGGAAGTTCTGGTTCGGGGAGGAGGTTAGAACTAGTGAGGGTGGACGAGCCCGTTGTGGCGACCTCCTCAGAAATAGTTGGGGCAATAATAGGGGAGAAAATATATGGAAGTGACTGGATAGCCCAGCAAATATGTCTGTGCATTGGGGGGCATCGAACTACCCATCTAAATTAAGAGAGGCCGACCTGGGGAGACTTAGGATAGAGTACATGATCCTTGATAGCATAGATTTGATCCTCCCCGGGCCGGAAGAGAGAGCCTGCTACCCTAGGCCGGGTTGTGTGGCCATTAGCGAGGCAATCCTTAGTGCCGGACTTAGACTGTCAGTTCACCCATTCTTTAGGATGGTGCTTAGATCCTACGGGCTAGCCCCGACGCAGCTCAATCCAAACTCCTGTAGCCAAATGGTGGGCTCCTGGATGTTGTGGAAAGAGGCGTCATTAGGGGTGTCTAGATGCCCCTCTCCGTTTTTCAGACCCTTTATATACCTAAGGTTACTGCCTGGGGGGATAAGACCTGGGGGTGGTATTACCTTACCTCAAGGGGTTCCCATACTCCATTCGTGCTCGATCCGCTGAGCTCCATCAAAGAATGGAAGAGCTCGTGGTGCTGGGCTACAGAGCAATGGGACACGATGGAAGGAGACCCCCTGGCGCCTCTTACGGTCCCGACAAAGTATTCAACACTTAGCGAGTATAGTTGTTTTTCCTTATATTTCTCTTCGGTTCGAATTGTGCCTAACAATTACATTTCCTTTGTAGGTGCTCTTCCTCGATGCGAGCTGTCATCCGAGGACTTTGACACCATCTGCGTCATTTATCATCTTACCATAGGTTGATCCGAAAGAACATCCACTTCATTACTCACGATCTGATGGTATCCCAAGGTAACTGGACTGAAGTCTTTGCTTTTTATTCCAAACTCTCAAGACTTGTACTAATTCCTTATTCGCTCTATGCAGACAACTTTAATAAGAAGATGTTGGTGCGCCCCGACTTCAAGACCATCCAGAAGATGATGGCAGAGGCACGGGCGTTGAAGGCCTCCTCCTCCTCGTACAAAAAGCAAATGGAGGATTTGGTGGAAGCTAGTAAGAGGCTTCAGCCTCCGACGGAGGAGGAGGTACCGGAGGACTCGGAGGCTGACCTTCGGAGGAAGGGCAAGTAGAGTGCCACCCTTCCAAAACGCCCAACTGTGGCGAGGCCACCCCCAGCTTTGAGACAGACCATAATTCCCACCGGGGTGGCCATTCCGGAGAAAAGGCCCGTCCCAACTGAGTCTACCACTGCCTCGACCACAACACCCCTCGCTACAGTGCTAATTGAACAAGTGCTAGGCAGCAGAAGAGGAAGATGCCACGTCCCTCTAATGAGGTTGACTTTCTGGGCACCAATCTCGAAGAGCTCGTAAGGAAAGTGTTGGAGGCTCTTCCTCGGAAGACAGCTACGGTGGCGGTGGTCCACAGCAAATACTGGACAGATGAGTGGAGGGACCACACCGCCTCCTGCACGGCTGAGGATTTGGTGGTCATGAACAATGCTTGCGTGGCTCGGGCCCTGAGTACAAGTATCCAGTTTGAGGACTTGGTGAAAGATCTGAACTCTAAGAGGGAGGACCTCGCCAAGCGCCTCGAGAAGGCGATGCACTACGGGGATGCCGTGCGAGCTGCCCAGGCCAAGGCCACGCAGGCTGAGGAGGGGAAGAAGGAGGTTGAGGCCCAGCTAACTGTCGCCAAAGCAAAAGTGGAACGGCTGAAGAAGAAGTTGTATGAGGTGGAGTGCCAAGTGGCTGCTGTGACTCGGCGGCTTGATCACGCCAATGAGCACCACAAGCTCAGCACCGAGGCTCTGGAGGCCTCCAACAAAGAGAAGGTAGAGCTAAGGCAGAAGGCAGAGGCTCAGTCAGAGGAGATTGCCTCTTTGAAGGAGGAGTTGAAGTCTGGAGGGGAGGTGGTAGTCCAGAACTTCATCGACCACTTTGAAGACTATCCCCTGTATGACGACTTCGCCAATTTCTGGGCCTCATGGAGTGCCCAAAGTTTATTGGGTCGACTGAAGGAGGTGCACCCCGCTCTGGACATCTCTTCATTGGAGGCAGAGTTCGGGGGGCCAACTGGAGGTCGACCTGATAGGCTTGTCGAGGAGGCTCCGGAGGCCCAGGAGGCGGCCAATGTAGAAGCCCCTCCAGCAGAGTAGGGTTACCTTTTGTAATGGCTTTGGCCTCCTTATACTTAAATTTATTCAATGAAATGAAATTTTTACTTAAGTATTTGCGCTTCTGCTTTTTTATCTTTTCTATCTGTTCATACTTGTATGAATGACAAGTGTCAGACTAATTGCCTCGCGACAATAACCAGTTAATAACTGCGGACCGGGCCACTCAAGTTAATATAAGTTTAATCACTTAAGTGAGTATGAAGCGACTCTTAATGCTAACCTGTTAATAATTTGAGGTCGGACCACTTAAGTTAATATGAAGCGGGCCACTTAACGTTAATCAGCTAATAATTGAAGATCGGAAAGCTTAAATGAACCTTCTGAAGGACTGAGGAAACTATTCACTAACTGATGTGTCTCGGAACCGAAGGTTCATTACTTAAGATAAATTACACTACCCTTTACTAAGGCAATTCCAACACTTAGAGAATTTTACAATTGAGATCATATCAGAACAATCGATTCATTATAACATACTGAGATCGGATCGGAGCGAAGTCTCATCATTGATAGTACTTCCTCAAGTGTTCGATGTTCCACTGGTGAGGCAGCGCCTTTCTTGCCATATCTTCGATTTCGAAGGTACCAGGTCGGGATTCCCTGTGGATGCGGTAAGGGCCTTCCCACTTTGGGCCAAACACTCATGACCCTGTTGGTTTTGAAGATTGAAAAACTCTTCTGAGGACGAGGTCGCCCAGGAGAAGAGTTCTGTTTCTGACCTTGGAGTTGTAATAGCGGGTCATCTTTCGATGATATTTTGCCAAGATCACTTGGGAGGTATCTCTCCTTTCCTCAAGAAGCTGTAGTTCGCTTATTCGAGCCTCGTCGTTGCTGATCTCATTGAAATGTATCCTTCGATGTGATGGGACCCCGACTTCGACTGGACTCATGGCCTCGGCTCCGTAGGTCATAGAAAATGGGGTTTCACCGGTTGCAGTCCGGCAAGAAGTCCTGATAGCCCAGAGGACGTGTGGGAGTTCGTCAACTCAGGCCCCCTTTGAGGTATCAAGTTTCCTTTTCGGGGTGTGCTTGATAGTCTTGTTCACTGCTTCAACTTGCCCATTCGCTTGGGGGTGATGAGGTGTTGAGAAGTCCTTCTTTATGCCCAATTCGTCGCATAAGTCTCGCATCTTCCTGTTGTCGAACTGCCTTCCGTTATCAGACACTAAGGAGTGGGGAATGCCGAATCTACAAATGATGTTTTTCCAAACGAATTTGGTAGTATTAGCCTAGGTAATTCTGGCAAGGGGTTCAGCCTCGACCCACTTAGTGAAGTAGTCAATGGCGACAATGGCGAAAGTTGCACTTCCTCTCCCTTTTGGGAGTGGACCAATGAAGTCAATGCCCCACTTGGCGAACGGCCAGGGGCTGGTTACTACGGAGAGGCTCTGACCAGGCTGTCTTTTTATGTTCGAGAAGCGTTGGCATTTGTCACATTTCTGGACAAACTGGCAAGCATCCCTTTTCAGGGTCGGCCAGAAGTAGCCTTAGCGGAGAACCTTGTGTGCCAGAGCCGTTCCTCCGGAGTGATTTCCGCAGATTCCTTCATGGATTTCCCTAAGTATGTATGTGGCCTCTTCGTCTCCTACGCATCGAAGAAGCGGTGAGGTGAAGCCTCTCTTCTAAACGGTATCTTCTTGCAGGACGAAGTGTGCACCCCTTTTTTTCTTAACTTCCTCGCCTCGCCTCTGGAAGCAGGTAGTGTTTGCTCCTTCAAATAGACGATGATGGGTTGCATCCATAATGGGGTGCCTTCTATCCACAGTATCTCTTCACCTCCGGAGGTGGAGGGTTTTGATAGGTGCTCAATAGGGACGACGTTTAGCAGCTCTGAGTCCATGCTGCTGGCCAATTTTGAGAGGGCGTCTGCATATGCATTCTCTAGACAGGGGACTTGAGTTAGTTTGAACCTTTCAAAATGAGGAATTATGTCCAGAATCAACTTCAAGTACGCAATCATGTTACCATCTTTGACTGCGAAGTTTTCATTGACCCGATTTACTATAAGCTGAGAGTTACTGCTCGCCTAGAGCCTCCTGACCCGCATTTCCTTTGCGAGTCTAAGACCTGCCAGAAGGGCCTCGTATTTGGCGGAGTTGTTCGAGGCTTTGAAGCCGAACCTCACTGCACAATTTAGCTTGTGGCCTTCCGGACTTTCCAATATGATCCCTGCCCCTGCGCCATCCTCTCCTGAGGACCCATCTACGAACAGTTTCCATGTGGGGGGGGGGCTTGGCTGGTTCCATTATCGCCTCCATTTCTGGGGCCTTGGCAAACTCAACCATAAAATCAGCAAAGGTCTGGCCCTTGATGGTATGTTGAGGTCGGAACGTTAGATCGAACTCACCGAGCTCGATTGCCCATTTTAGCAGGCGTCCTGATGCGTCTGTTTTCTGCATCACCTGCTTTAGTGGGAAATTGGTGAGAACTTGTATTGAGTGGGCTTGGAAGTATGGCCTCAGCTTTCTTGAGGCTGTGATAAGGGCGAGTGCCAGTTTTTCCATGTCTGGGTAGCGTGTTTTAGTTGGAAGAAGTGCTTTGCTGATATAGTACACTAGCAGTTGGCGCTCATTTTCTTCCCTGATTAGGGTTGCGCTGACCGCCATGTCCGAAACCGCTAGATACAGCAGTAAAGATTTATCCTGTTGAGGTTTTGACAAGAGAGATGCCTCTCCAAGGTGCTTTTTCAGAGCCTCAAACGCTTCTTCACACTCCGAAATTCATTGGAATTTCTTTCCTTGCTTCAGCACATTGAAGAAAGGCAAGCTTTTATCTGTGGCTCTGGAAATGAAGCGACTGAGTGCGGCTATCTGACCGTTGAGACTTTGGACCTCCTTCGGTTTCTGAGGTGACTTCATTTCTAGCAAGGCCATTACTTTCACTGGATTCGCCTCAATTCCTCTCTGATTTACAATATACCCCAAGAACTGGCCCGATGCCACTCCAAAGGTGCACTTGAGAGGATTCAATTTTATATTATACTTTCTAAGTATCTAAAAAGTTTGATCGAGGTGACTCACGTGTTCGGCTACCTAGAGGCTTTTGACCAACATGTCGTCCACGTAAACCTCCATGATTTTGCCAATGAGTTCGGCAAACATTATGTTGACCAACCTCTGATATGTAGCTTCGGCATTCTTCAATCCGAAGGGCATAACTTTGTAGCAATACAGACCCCTGTCCGTAATGAATGATGTAGCTTCCTCATCAGGTCGGAACATGGGTATCTGGTTATACCCTGAGTATGCATCCATGAAACTCAGTAGTTCATGTTCAGCAGTAGAATCCACAAGTTGATCTATTCTTGGAAGTGGGAAGCTGTCTTTGGGGCACGCCTTATTTAGGTTCGTGAAGTCCACGCATACCCTCCACTTTCCGCTGGACTTTTTCACCAGGACCGGGTTGGATATCCACCTTGGATAGATGGCCTCTCTTATGAAACCACTGCGGCTAAGTTTGTTTACTTCGTCTTTCAGTGGCTCATACCTTTCCGGATTGAGGGCACGTCTCTTCTGTCTATGGGGGGGCATAGGAGGGATTGATGTTAAGGTGATGGCAACTAATCCTAGGATCTATTCCCACCATATCTTCATGTTTCCATGCGAAGACATCCAGATTCCCTTTCAGGAAGCTTATCATCTCTGCTTTTGCTTCAGGGGACAATGACTTTCCTAGATACAAGACCTGACTGGGGTCTTCTGGGTTGACAGGGAAAATCTCCAATTCTTCCATTGGGGTTGCATTTGGTTCAGAGTCAATTATTCGGGGATCTAACTCATCAAGAGGGTGCCCTTGTTCAGGGACCTCTTCCATGTCGACGTCTCCGCCTTGTTCAGAGGTATGCCCTTGTTCAGGGGCGTCGAGCATTTCCACGTCCGTACTGACTTCAGCGGGTACCTCAGTTAGGATTACATTAACAGTTCGGGGCTCGGACTTTCGCGGCGAGTTTAAGTAGCATGCCCTGGAGCCCATCTGATCGCCTCAGACCGCAGCAATCCCATGTTCTGTTGGAAATTTCATGCACAAGTAGTGGATGGACATGACAGCCCAAAGATCTTTCAGACCGGGTCTGCCCAATACTCCACGATAAGCCGATCTGTGATCTACCACCAGAAATTTCATGAAGTACTGGGCCACTAGGGGCGTCGAACCCATTTCGACGGGCAGGGTGATTTGCCCTCGTGGGATGATCTTGTCCCCAGTGAATCCGAATAGTAGGTCGGTCATGGGGATCAACCCATATTCAATTTGCATTTTGTCAAAAGTGGAGCCGAAAAATATGTTCACGAAACTGCCATTGTCAACGAGCATGGGTTTTAATCCGTTTCTAGCTACTACGGCTCTTACAACCAATGCATCACAATAAGGGTGGTGAACCCCCTTTGAGTCTTCCTGGGAGAAGGTGATTGAGGTCATCCTATCTGCTGCTTGTGATTCATTGACAATGTAAGTGATCATTGGGGGGGTCCTTTGCTTCCCTTGTGTAATTCCTCTGGGCATTCTTGGCGCTGCCACCGACGTGGGGTCCTCCAATGATAGTATCAATTTCCCTGATGACCTGGCTTCCAGAAAATTGGGCTTGGTTTCCCTGTTTTGATTGACCTCGGTCCCTTGATTCTCTTCTCCGAGGAGATTGTTCCCTATGACCTCTCCCTCCCCTTCCCGGGGAGGTGGATCTGCGAGGGTATTTGTCCCTGATGGAAGGGTGCGGGTTGCTTCGATCAGGGCGTCGATTGGCGTCTCAGCACTCGCTAGTGTCATGTCCATAGAGTTGATGGAACGTACAAAACCTTGCCCCTTCCAAAGGTCTGTTTGACCTTTTTTCTTCTTCTTCTTCTTCTTGTTATCAGCTCTTCCCGATGGTCCCACTTCGGCAGGGGCATTATCATATGCCAATACCGGTACTGCATTCAATGTGGCGGAAGTCAGGGCCTGTCTGGATGTGGGAGCTATTGTATGACCCGCTTGGGTCCATTGCTGAGTAACAAGGTGTGCTGCGGGTCCTCGACCTACCTGCCTCTGAGGAAGAGGGAGTCCTTGTGCGGCACGATTGCGATGATCAATCATTTCTTCACTAACAATTTCCACTCTCATCATTTCCACCAGCTCGTCATATGTAGAGGGATTCTTGCTGCGCACGTCCCTCCAGAACAAAGTATTATGTTGAGCCCACCTTTTAGGGTTGAAAGGGCTTCTCTGTCAGTGACCTGTTCGCAGTAGGTGATTTCATCTGTAAACCTGACGAGATAGCTTTTCAGCGTCTCCCCAAGGGCCTACCTCATATCTTGCAGGCGTTGCACTAGTGCCTCTCATTCCCTGCGCGAGAGGTACTGGTTCAAAAATACTTTCTTCAAATCTGGCCAACTTCTGATGCTTAGGGGAGGAAGCCTGTTGTACCATACCTCGACGGCCCCGCCTAGCGTTAAATAGAAGGCTCTACATTTTAAAGCAGGGGAGGCTCCCCTTAGGCTCATCTGTGTCATGTACTTGGTGAAGTGCTTCTCCGGATCCCCCTTTCCTTCATACTTGGGGATCTTAGGGGACAAGAAATTTGCTGGCATTGGGAAGCTTCGAATCTCCCTTGAGAACGGGAGGTTATCATCATCGTCGTCAATCTCATAAGATCAACAGGGCCCATCTGACCCTTCATCGTCTTGGATGTTCTGGGGAGGTGGAGGTGCTTCTCCTCGACTTCCCCAATCAACTAGGTTCCTCATATCTCTCCTATTTCTAGGAGGAGGGGGAGCATGTTCTTGTTCGTGATTTGAACAAACTGATCTTCTTGCTGGGCGGACCTTATTACTAGGACCCTCCCCTATCCGGTCGAAGACGCTTACCGACCTTTGGTCCTCATGTTCTTGAGGGAAATTGTCCCCCAAGCGTGGTTCTGATGGCTGACTCCTTGCACATAAGATGTAGCTTCAGTGTTCATCTCCCTTTCGAGGGGATGTTCCATGTGCCGGCTCATGTGGCCTCGGGAGTGATATACAGGGGCTTCCCGCACCGAATAAGATCCTTGGGGCATTTGATAGCCCTGATGACCCTGGGCTTGCATGAGGAGTTCATGCATTACCATATTCTGAGCTGCAATATCTCTCATATTTGCAGCTATCTGAGCCATTCCTTCAGTGTGTATGGCTGTTCTTCCATCTCGGCGATGCCGGTGATGTGGTCTCTGATGAGTAACATTGTTATGGAGTACCTCTTCTTTAGAGGCCTCTCTCGTGGGATTGTCGTCTTCATGGCTATAACTCATCCTATCTCTTTTTCAAGGGCAGTGAGAACTTGGATTGTAACTCGACTTTGTTCTTTTTCAAGAATGTTCCCTTTTAAGGGTTAGTCGTTAGTCTTCCGGTAACTTCTCTGATGGAGAATGCAAAACTTTGAATGGGAAGTGTTTCCCACAGACGGCGCTAATTTGTTGATCTCGAAAATTGGTTCTTCCACGTGGCCAACTGAAAGTTATTCCACGTATTCCTCCCTGCGCACAATCAGCGAATGGTCAGACGCACAGGACCGGGACCAACGACGGTGGCAGCGGCCGTATACACTCCGACGGTCAAGTCAGGTTTAAGTGGTCGGAACAGTACCCAGGGACTGTGCAAATCAATGATAATGGGGGAGGAGAAAATATATATAAGCTTGCTATGGAGTGCTATGTAGTAAGAGTTTCATTACCTTTGTCTCTTGCCAAACCTTGGGTATTTATAGGTGGTATGAACCGTTGGAGGTGGAACACGTGTATACATCTGACGGTATAGGGCGTTCGCTCATAGGCGTCAATTAGCCGCGTCTGTAGAGTGAGCGGACAGCTTGTCTCTTCTGAGTTGAATTGACATAAAGTTGATAAGTTACATCATCTAGCCTCATGGAGACGTCAAATCAATTTAAACCTTAGGTACAGAAAAGATCTTGGCATAAATCTCTTTTTGAAATTGGCGGCGGATCCTCTAACCGGGGTCCACTTGGCCTCGGCCTCAGGGGCGAGGTACTTTTGGTCTGGTACTACTAGGTTGCAGGTATTGCTGACATCACTTCTGAAACACTTCGGACGAGTCTTTATCAGATCGGAACATATGGTGGTGAGCTTCCGAGGCGTATTAGATCGGTCTCAAATCGGAGCGTAACACGTGCATTTGTTTTACCATGAAGAATGCAGAGACTAGAGGAACCATTAGAGAGGATGGAAAAACTTCAGTTACTGACTGAAACTTTTGTTTGTAGATTGAAAAAAGAGTAAATAACAAAAATAGCACTGAATTGGTCCGATTTTAAATGTACCACTCCTTTTTTGCCAACCTTTGTTTGTGAGGATTTTTATTTGGAGTAATTTTAATTAAATTTTTTTTTTTTTTGCTTGCATACACAATCACCTTTTAATCAAATGAGAAGTTTTTTCTTTTTAAGTTTTGTGAATTTTTTATTAAAATCTGGACAACTAATATTGATTTTTATAATAGTCGTTCTAATACTGTCAACTATAAAATCGATGAAGTAAAAATTCTTTAAGTTGTCATGAAATAAGCGTCTTTACCATTTATACTCTTCTGGTTGAAAATATTATAGTTGTTAAGAAACAGTGAATTATATGAATGAAGAGACGAAAATAGTTAAAACTTAATAGACTCTATATTGTTGTTATGTGTTTTTCATCTCGTAAGAATGTGATATTCATGCATTTTTATAGGAGTCTATTGGCCAAATCAAGAAAAATGTTTAATGATTTCGGGAAAAAAAAAGTTAGGTAATTATAATTTTTTAAATTATGAAATTTGCAAGTTTGTCATAACTGGTTGAACCAGTTCGTAGAGACCAAAATCCACAATTATAAGTAACGCCCATGTCAATATCATAATTTTTAGCCAAATTGTAAAACTCGAATAATTTATCCACTTATGATTGACTTATTCTATTCATTGCTAAGTGATTAACAATAATCTATATCGTAATAATATTACTTTCACATTATCCAATAATTGTGATATATTTTTATTCACGAAAGTGGATATTTTAAAATAAAAAAAATTATTCTAATATATTTGAAATGAAAAGTTATTTAAATGTAAATTCTAATAAGTTTAAACTTTCAGACATGCCTATAAAATGTTGCTTTTAGGTAAAATTCTTTTCTGATTTTAATTGTTAATATTTAAAACTCAAATTAAAAAAAAATTATTAATTTAAAACTCAAATCTTATTTCATCATCATGGGAAGTTATTATTACAATCTTTTATTTTTTCTTCTTCTAATTTCAATACTTACGATGATAATGTAGTCCACTTGATCATTTAAAACTCAAATTAAATAATAATAATAATAATAATTAAAACTTGAATCTTTTTTATCATCATAGAAAGATATAATCGCAAACTTTTTCTTCTTCTTCTTCTTGTTTTAATAGTTGGGATATTAATGTCTTCCACTCTATCGTTTAAATCTCAAATTTAAACAAAATCAACTTTTCACTTTTTATCATCATAGCAATATATTATTTCGTACTTTATTTTTTTTGTTCTTCTAATTTTAATAGTTAGTATATTAACATCTTCAAATTAATCATTTTTAAAGCTCAAATTTGGAAAACAAATAAATAATTAAACTCGAATCCCATCATAGCAATACATTATTTCATACTTTTTTGTTCTGATTTTAATAATTAGGATGTTAATTTTTTTTCACTTAAGTCAGATTAAAATTTGATTTTTAATCTCATATCAAAGTCAACAATTAATTTTAACCACATATTTTATTAACTTTTTATCAAATAAACTCGAAATCTGATTTTAAACTATACAAAACAGGAGCTTAATAAAAAATAAACACTGCTTTATTATGAATTTACGTCAACGACAAGAAAATGTCGCAATCTTGGCGTCTGGCAGAATTTCCTATACTTTCAAGGGGCCTCCACTTATATCAATTTCTATTTTTGTTTTTTTGTTTTTTATTATTTTTTTATTTTTTGTAAGAGAAAATAGCTCATATTAATAAGTGAACCCATTGTTAACCACCCGAGAAAAAAAAAAAAAAGAAGGAAAAATAAAGGGTACAATCTATCCAGTTAAACATCGACATGAAAAATAGTAGCAAAGAAAACAAGTGCATGAATCTGGGACGGAACTAGAGATTTTGTTCAGCACAGGCACGCTACAGTGATATTTTATTTATTTATTTTTTATCAAAATTAGTTTATGAAAGGGTTCGACAATTTCTTAATATTTATCACAAATCACAAATTTTCCAATATATATCCTTTTCATTTATCACAAATAAATCACAGTCCATTGTTGGAAATTTACTTAATCATGCGCAACGAAAAGTAAAACAAATTTCAATTCTTACCAAAGATTTGCTTTGTATTTAGATAGAAACTGTGATAGAGATTGTATATTTTACGAGATTTGCAAACTTTTTTTTTCTATTCTTTCGTTCCAACAATCTTAATTCGTCACTCACAGCTATCCAATTGTTCAGCTTGCAATGAAAATCCACACAGAGGAGAAGATTGTAGGAGCCAGGGTTTTCTCCTCTTGTGCTAGTAAAAATGAAAAATCCTTACAAATTGAAAACCCTAATCACTTATTTATATAAGTCCAAATGGGCTTGGCCTGACCCATTCCAATATTTAATTAATTCATTTAATTAAATTCTGTCCGTGAATTAATTAGTCCAATTAATCAATTCGAGCCTATAAATAAGCAACTCAATTAATTAATTTATCCAACGTTTGTTAAATTAATTAATTGATAAATCACAATTTTCCAGTTTTCCTTTTGTGTACGACCTATTAGGTTCTTGATCACAATGCCTACGATGTAAATTATTATTTTGATCTAATCAAAATTGATAAATTAAAAACTTTTTTAATTTATCACCAATTCACGTTCGCCATCCCAGATTGATATCTAGGAATGTGTCAGGGTAATACATTTGACGAAAAATGTCATGTGGTATGACAAAATCAAACTCGTTTGTTTATTGTGAAACTATAATTCTTTCATCAATATGATCCGATCAATTACGAGATATAAAAGTGTGTCAATCCCAACTATCAATCATATCTTTCATTGTACTATGAACTCAATATAAGTCAAAAACTCATTTTCGACCTCTGAGTACACTTTGGCCAAGAATTTCGTTATCGACTTAATTAAATGAAATATGGATCATAATCTCTTACTATTTAAAAGTGACGAATCCTCTATTGGTCATGCACAAACCTTCTTACGATTCTTGACATACCCGAACAATGCCTATTAGACCTTAGGCAAAGCAACATCCAATACCGTCAAAGTATGACTGTCCTCATATAAGGCATCATGATGACCTCAAGTCAAAGACCAATTCCACTATTGAATTTCTAGGCGGGTCTCCAATATTTTGTTTTATAACAAAACATTCACGTGTTCATTCAAGTGTCACCACACTCTAACTTGTGAGATCAGTTACTTAATTCACAAGTAAGAAATGTCACATGTGATGGTCTATCCGTAATAACGATATTCGTATCTCGTCATTACTTATGATCATGGATGATTTAAAATTCAATCATATGTAATTTATATCTCACAATTACAACTCCTTGTAATTAACAAATTACTAAAATTTGAATCTACGAACTCCATTATTTAATTCAATTAAATATTAATTAATTAAATAAAAGATCTGCCATAAATCGCATTAACTATATATTAAAAGTGTTTACATCTAAAATCGATTGGACTTGGGGCATAATACTTACATCTACAACCGCATATTATTACATATTCTCAAATTCACAAAATACCCAATTTGCATAAATCATAAACCTCAACAATCACAATCATAACTTATAAAACATAAATAATAACTCATAAATGATAAATCAATGAACTAAAGTCTAAAAAATCAAAAAAAAAAAAGAAAAAAGAAAAAAAAAGGAAGAGGGCAGAGAATGGAGTCACTAGACTTACCGGAGGCTCACGAGTCACGAAGAGGCAACGTGACAGTCCTGATCATCAACAGCCGGCACGGCATTTGGTCAACGAGCGACGTAGCAGAAGGGGTTTGCCAACTTCTAGCTTCCTTGCTTTGTTATTTGAAATGCCACTTGTAAAAGAATACAATATGTACCATTAAATCAGGATCTAGGCCAATTAATTTTTCTAAAACAAGAGGTCTAAGACTCCAAAAGAAAAGGCCCACAATTAAGAAAAGGCTGAATCTACTCTCCTTCATCTTCCAAACTCAAAACTTTTCAACTACCGTCAAGTTTCATCAATGGCTGCTGCTAACCTGTAAATTCTTCCTTTTTGCTCCAGTCACCAATGCAGACACAATGGAGTTTTCTGTGTCAATCCCAAAGTCCAGTGCGGGCAGGCGCCTGCACTGGCTCTTATGTGGCTCCGCCCCAAGCATGAATTACTTTATTCTTATTTCTAAACGTAAAACAACACGTGACCACACCCTTCCTTTAAGAGAGCTACAATGTTAGAAAATAAATCCGCAAGAACATTAATCGAATTCAATCCATGAATAATATTAATAGAATCACATTCAACCACTTCAATAGCCAGCCCCACGAAATAGAAGAGCCCCTCGATGTGCGATGGCCTCAATACATATGCATTCATCTTTTAATAGAAAAGATACAAAGAGTGACTTAGATATTTATTAAATGTAATAATGAATCAAATGAAAGGACTAAAATTCCAATGCGATCAACTCTATACTTGTTGTGTTTCATGCTTCTTTTTAAGAATAGGTATATGAGTATGGGGGCGTTTGTTTCTCATTTTTGTAAAAATGAGAATGAAAATTATAGCTGTTAAGAGTCCACACAAGAGATAAAAATTTAAATTTGGTGGCTTGATGTGATGGATAACGATCATATTTTTCATTTTAATGAAGAAAAAATAAGAAACAAACAGGGGCTATATAAATATGGATTATTTCGTTTTGTTAGAAGTATTTTGATAGATATGGTGGCGAAATGTAGGTGGCAGAAGATGATTAGATGAAAAAGTTGAATGTATTTTAAACAATTCAATGATAGAATGACATGTAACATTATGTCGACCTATTTGACATTGTAACATGATTGTATAAATATTGGCCAAATCAAGAAAAAGGTAAAATGTTTTCGAAACGGTTAGATTATTATTACTACATTTTTATATAAAAATTCCTAGTTCGTCTTAACTGGTTGAATCCATTAGTAGAGACCAAAATCAAAATATTCAAGTAATTCCCACTTCAATATCATAACTTTTGGCCATTATAGAGCTCAAATAATTTATGTTTTTATTATTAATTACTTACTAATAAATAGGCTATTTTATCTATAATTGTAGTTTTTCAAAAAAAACAAAAAGAACCGGTAATAATGTCTTAAATAAAAGGTCCCATAAACGCAAGTAACTTTAAACTTGGCCAGGAAATCCATAAAATGTTGCTCTCATATAAAGAACATAGGATGTTTTAATAAAGGAAAATAATTTCAAAATTTGATTGAAGCGAACTGACCTTTAAATGATGAGAGTATATAAATGAATAGAATTTTTACTTCGATACACGTAACTCGAGTCTTCCATATCATCATGCTAGATTTTATTTAGAGGTGAAGTCCGATGATAAGAGTATATAAGTGAATAGAACTTTTATGTCGATACACGTAACCCGAGTCTTTCATATCATCATAGCTAGATTTCATTTAGAAGCGACGTCCGATAATATTTAAAAATTGTTCAAGCTCAAATTGAACCTTTAGTATAAAGAAATATGATTCATTAGTTTTGTCAAAATTCACTATTCACTACATATTTCAATCTTCTTTCTCTCCGCATCAACAAGATGATGATGATGATGATGATGATGATGATGATGATGATAATAATAATAATAATAATTATTATTATTATTATTATTATTCCATCATGTTCTACCCTTTCGCATAGAATTACTTTTCAATTAATTTGGGCTACTAGCGAGTAAATAAGACTTAAATTGTATTACTATAGTTGAATTTTTTGAATTGATTTTTTTTTTTTTCAAAAAAGGGAACTTCACGCTATTTTTTAATTTTTTTGGAAATCGAACTTTTGCAAGTATTTATGACTAAATTTTGTATTATTTATATAGATATAAGCATGTATTAATACTAATATTATTAATATTTATATTTAGAAAGCTTAAATTGTCGATTAATATTTATGTTTTATCTTGTTTGAAAAGCATTACCTTTATGTTGCTGGGTAAATCATGGTTTGTAATCAAACCAAACGGCAAAATATGTTTTGGTTTGAAAATTAAAATGGTTTGGAGAAATTTCGAAGATTTTTAATTGTTTTGCTTTTAAAATAGGAAAAGTTTTATTTAATCAAGACATAATTGAATGCAGTGTAGATGTAGTACAATATACATGGACTTTGCAAAAAATTATTATTGATCACAAAAGAGGAAAAAAAAATTGTTTTAATAGATTCTTACAAGAGTTTGGAGGTCTACTTTTAGAGGTGTACACCAAGCATGACAGCCCTTCATATGAGGGGGCCACACGATTAACATTGGACCCCCTTGATCATTTGATTATTTGCAAGCGAACGGGATTGTGAACAAGTAATATAGTAGTGTATAGAGTGTCGAACCCACGAGAACTATGTGTTTGATCCAGTTAAAATTAATAATACCCTTAATCGAATAGCAAAATCAAGTTGTGACTAAAAATATTAAATCTAGCAACTAAATTGAAAACAAAGTAAAAATTTATCAAATTCGCGAGAAGTATTGATAAGATGTGGAATCCCCCTTACTAATCTATTTTTAGTTTGACAATTTGAAATCATGTTTGTTGGTCAATGTTCATATTTTAATTGAAAACTTCTCTCAATAGTTATCAAATATATTCTCCTCATGCGACATTCATATCCCTCGATGAAAGATGCGAATATGATAAATGCATTAAACGAGTTATAACATCTTATAAAAATCATATGAAGCATAGAGATATATCTCTATCGTCCATCAAATCTCGCAATATTTATTATTTTGTGCTAATGACCCTATTGTCTCTCTCGATAACAATGAAATCCCCAACAATTCAACTAGTGGCTAATTAATTGAAAAACATGAAAACGATAATAAACATCCAAATAATTAAACAAATTAACGTCAATTAAATTATTCAAATTAAAAATTCATAACAGTAGTTCATCACATCCTAGCAAATATGAAAAATTAGCCTAACATATTGAAATTACAAGAAATCATATATAAGTGGAAAGATAAAACCCGAATTTTTGATAAATTGTGAAAATGAACATAAATCTTGAAATCTTGAATCTCTTCTTGAATCTCTTCAATGGTTTTTTAATGAATCTCCATTTGCGTTCTCTCTTCTTTGTCCAATACCAAGTTTGAATCTTCACTTGATTGAATTCTTGCAAATCCCCTTCAATTCTCTTATAAGAACAATGAATTCTCCTCCTTTGATGATGATAATTGATGAATATTGGAATATATTATGTATAAGAGATATGTATGAAAAGCCTCATTCACGTATTCTCCTGTTGGGTATCTGCAGTGGTCGAAAATTGGTGAAAAATCATGCCCAAATTGGTTTCCAAAAGAGTTTCAATCGAATGAGGAATGTTACACTCGCATGCGGATTTTTTTGTCTTTGCACAATAGTTAGTATTTTAATAATAACTTTGTCTCCCGATATCCGATTGAGTTGATTCAAAATGCATTGAAAAGCTAACTAAAAGGCTACAATTTTCCTAGAGATAGATATTTTCCAATTCGGACGATTACTATGCTTAAAATTGATCGCAATCCTTGACAGAAAATCTGAAAGATATATCATGTAATTGGAAGTCGATTTATGGTATATTCTGATGATATTCCATTCCTTTTTGACTTCTAGTTGCATCCAATTGACTCCCATCAATCTTTAAAATATCTCTTATGGTCCAATTCAACCATTGGATATTTGTAATTTGGTCTTCAACTTTGTACTTTATCATTTTTTGCCCTTTTTCGCTTCATTCTTTCAATTTAATTTTTAACCATCGAGTTTTACACAATGAATAAATTATACAATAAATTAGGCTATAATTACTTTAAAGAACTATTAAATGTCTACATTTTTAGGTCTATATGAGTGTATAAAATACACTTATCAAACACCCCCAAATTTAAACATTTGTTTATCTTCAAATAAAACCATAACCTAATTTTACAAACACACATGCATGTAAAATATTTTGGTTGGATAATCTAGCTTTTTACCATGGGATATGAAATTATAATATTAAATCTACAAACAGCTTCTAGGTTGTAACACCAAAATTAATGTCCACTTTACCAAATGCAAAATTGACGTATGTGTGAAGAATTAAGTAATTAATCATGACTATTGAATACATAAGTTGTTTCAGTTCCCGACCCTCTGTGGTCAAATATATCATTTTCATCTCTCGTAAAATTTACACACCTCCAAACTTATTCTTTTTCACTCTTTTCCAAGCGTGTAATCTAAGGTTGGATTTTTCATTACTATCCTCACTCTCTCCAATTTACGTGGACGTTACTAGTTGCAAGTCAACATATCAATGAATAAGGATGCTCCAATTATTTGATTGCTTTGACCGTCAAGATTCAACTATTCTAATTATTCTTCATCGAAAGTCAAATTCCCTCGAACAAGTGTTAGGACTTAATAAGGCATTTAGTGCTTCTTCTTTTTTGTTCTTATTCTTTTTTTTTTTTTTTTTTCTCTTCTATAAACTCTATTTTTCTTCCTCTCAAAAGATATTTCCCTCTCTCTTTGGGCATCTAAAATTCCTTTTGTGACATCTCTTATTTATAGAGGAATTAAGCTACAAACCACCTCAATTTTATGGCCAGAAATCTGTCATTTAGGTACTTAATGGACAGTCAAAATTTGTGGACTGCCTTCTTCATGAAGTAATTAAAATTGTGGCTATGTTCATACATTAAGTAATTTTTTGTTTTTTTTTTTTTTTTTTTTTTTTTTTTTTTTTTTTTTTTTGCTTTTTTTTTTCTATTGCACTCCCCCTTAAGCTTTCTAGATGACTCATGTAGCAGGTTTTAGGTCGATAACTCCAAAATCAGACGACTTGAGGGCAGTGGCGGATTTAAGGGTTGGACAGCTAGGGCGGCCGCCCTAGCTGGATTCACTGGAGAGATTTTTTTTTTTTGATAATAGATAAAAATTTTAGATTATATAACTAATAGTTCATTTTATTTTCAAATCTCTTTTCTGCTTAGTTGGATAGAGCTTGTATTTTTATATTACAAGTCTTGGGTTCGATTCCTTCCTGTCCATTTCATTGTGCAAAATTTTTATTTCCACAATATTTACCAAAATTAATTCCCTAAAGAAAGGATTCGAATCTATAACTTCTAATTTGGATGATTGAAAGCTTAAACATCATGACAATGGTTGAATTTTGAATTTAAATTTAACAAAATTATATATGTTAAGACTCTAGGCGAGTCAATGACTATTATTATTATTTTTTTGTTGGTTTTTGTCATTTCAAATATTTTATGCTTTAATAATTTATAAGATATGACTTATGAGTATTGAGTTTTAATTTATATGTTATTTGAGAATTTAAAAATTTGTCTACTATAAATTGTGATATTAAAAATTAATTTGAGTATCATGAATGTGAATGTGTGATTTACGAAAATAGAAAATAAGAAATTGGGGAATTTATAATTTGTGATGAATTGGTGTTGAAATTGGAAATTGAAACTTTAATTATATTTTAAAATTAATTTTAATTACATTTAATCTTTGATTAGCGTTCAATTCTTATACTGATTATGGAATGATTTTTTCAACTGAATCTCAATCAAGTTCTTGTAGTGCTTTATCTAATCTTTTAACTACTTTTAGTCAGATAAATGATTTGTTAAGCATTGATAACACAAAGAAGTTTTATGTATTATGTAATTTATATTATTTCGAATTGTATTAAAATATAATATGATATAAATATACGATTTTTATATTTTAGTGTATTTACATATAGATCGAAGAATTTTTAATATTATTTTATTTAATATTAATAGACGATATCGCTATACGGCTATTGTCTATCGACAGTAAACGGCCAACGATCAACAGTTGCCCTGACTGAGTCGAAATCCTGGATTCGCCCCCGCTTTAGGGCACCAGGTTTTTAAACACCCTTACAGACTTAATAACCCGAGTCATAAAGGTTTCGAAGAGAACAATTATTTTTTTCCTTTCAAGGGCAACTTCATTTTTGATTGCTTTCTAAATGACCCCTGTAGCGAGTTTTAGGCCGATGACTCTCAAGTTAGATGACTTAGGGTATCAGGTTTTAAGATACCCTTGCAGGCTTAATTGCTTGAGTCATAAAGGTTTCAAAGAGAAGTTTTAAATTTTAAAATATGTGCATTAATTAGTGCAATGCCCCTTATCATACACCTATTCAAGAAAACTAACTTCCAACTCAAGACTTTCACCCAATTTTATCTTATTCATCTCAGACAATTCACACAAATTTTTTCACACAAGGAATCCCTAGCTACATCCCGTATCTTCCTACAATAGTAAAATCATCCCAAACTGTGCTAAATTTGGTCTAAGAATAATCAGTTTAGTATAGTTTGGGTAAAACATCTATATCCAACTAAATCAACCTATCAAGAGCATGAAACAACTCATTTTATCATAATGTCAAACTCAATTCTAGTGCGCGTATAATATCAAGTTTTATAATGTTATCTAGCATGCAACATATCCACAGTTCATAAATTAACACTAAATCTCAATTTAGATCATCATTGCAGGCCAGGCTATCCAACCCATACAAGCACACAACCTAATAATTATTTTTTTTTGTCTTTTAAGTAGTACTAAAAACAAACGCACCAAAACATATAAGCATACGGGAAAAAAAAACTCAATTTTTTTCACCCCCGAATTTGAACCCAACATTGTCCTCAATGCCATAAAGTAAAAGTAAGAGCATAAGGGAATGGGGAAGAAAAGGAAGAAAATACTCCGCGAAGTTTTCTGTTGAATATGTGAGGCATTATGGATGACGGCTCGACAATCTCTGTCATTATACTTTTCCTTTGGTTTATGTTGGTTTAAGTGTTCTACAATGTCATGTTCATACACATAGCAGTTAAGTCAAACATTGAAAATAAGTAATCTAGAACATATGTTACCTAGCTCAAACAATCAAAATACCAACAATAAATTCAATGGCCTAACAGAAGTATTATTGATGGTGATACCCTACAAATTAAAACGTGCTTAAATCTGATTCAACCTAGTAATCAAAACAAAAATATATGCTATGCTATGTGATATAGAAAGCAAAATAACTAAAAGGGTTAGAAGATTAGGTTGCCTCCCAATAAGCGCTTAATTTATAGTCTTTAGTTAGACTGTATAGAGGAATTGATCAGGGTGGTTTAAATATGTATCTTGACTTTTTGCACTCCTTGCAATTTCTGACTTTGCATCCTCGTTTTGCCTTCCAAACCTTAAACCCTCCGTTCCCTTCTTGTCTAAGGCTTCCTAAGTTTTAGGCTTTGTCTCCTTCGAGCCTTGTTGCACCTTTGTAGCAATATAATTACACTCCTCCTTAGCCTTTTTTCTAATCTCTTCAAGTAATGGATTTTCGATAGTGTTGTAGATCTTGAATTTCTCTTCCTTATCTTTTACTCTCAATGTCAGTTTCCCACTTTCCAAGTCCATGACAGCTCGACTTGTTGATAGGAAGATCTGTCCAAGATAAGTAACGCTGTATCCCATGGCTCCTCTATATCTAGGACAACAAAATTAACGGGGAATATGAATTTGCCCACTTTAATGAGCACGTTCTCAACCACTCCTCGTGGGTATTTAATTGATCTGTCTGCTAATTGAAGGGAGATGGCTGTGTCCTTTAGCTCTTCCAATCCTAATTTCCTGTATACGGAGAACGATATTAAGTTTATACTTGCTCCTGAATCACATAAGCAATTAAAATTCAAATCTTTTCCTATTGAGCAAGGTATTTTGAGACTTCCTAGATCTTGTAGTTTATGAGGTAATTTGTTCTGCAAGATAGCACTACACTTTTCATTTAACTTGCCGGTCTCACAATCTGTAAGCTTTCTCTTTTTCAATAGGGCCTCTTTCAAAAATTTTGCATAATTTGGTATTTGAGATAAAGCTTCAATCAATGGGATATTAACATCAAGCTTCCTAAAGATATCCAAGAACTTTGCAAATTGTTCTTCCAACTTTCTCTTTTGTAATCTCTGTGGAAACGGGACAGGAGGCCCATAAGGTTTGACAGGAGCCGCTACCTTAACCTATAGATTTTCTGACTGTTCAGATTTATCCACTTGATCCTCATCTATGGAAGGTACTTTTTCATTTACTTTCACCCATCTTTTGACTGTGATTTTTGGAAGTTGAATCCCACTGCATGTAGTGATTGCCTCAACCTCCTCATTTTTTACAACTTTTACTGCCATTACCTGCTGCTTAGGATTTATCTCAGTGTTGCTTGGCAATGCTCCTTGTTGTCTTTTTGAGAGTGCTTTTGCTATTTGCCCCATCTGGTTTTCCAAATTCTTGATGGCAGCTCCCTGAATTTGTGAAGTCTTGTATATTCTTTGCATATAGAGATCTCCGTCAACTTAGTCACAAGATTTTCCAATGAAGACTAATTTTCAGCTTGCTAAAAACCTAGCGGTGCAGTCTGCCGTGGCGCAATCTAAGCTCCCTGATTGTCGCTTCACTGAAAACCTGGGTGATTTCTCCAGCCTGGGTAATGTGTTAGGATTTGTATTGTGTTGTTGCCTTTGAAAATTCTTAGTATAGTTCACGTCTTCTACTATCTAAGCAAAAGAATATCCTACGTTACAATCAACACTCTCGTGGTTCTCTCCACAATGTTTGCATTTCGATCCCACTGTCTGGGCTACATTCATCTGATTTACCTTCTGTGCCAATGATGCCAATTGTGCTGAAAGTGTTGTTACAGAATCAACCTCGAATACCCCAGCAGTTCTATTTCCACTCGTTGTTTCAGTAGGCCAAAATGCACTGGTAAATGTCAAATCCTCCATGATTTGGTAGACCTGGACCATGATTTTGTTTTGTGATAGAACCATCGCACGCAGAGTCTCCATTAGCCCTGCTAATCAGGTTCGAATCAATGTAGAGGTATTGCACTTGAAGCCAGTTCTGCAATCCGTGTTGTGGGCATTGGCGAAGTAAACCCTTGTATCGTTCCCAAGCCTCTGAATAGCATTCTGAGTCCATTTGCTGAAAAGTAGTGATCTTATCCCTTAGCTTTGCAATCCTTTTCGGTGGGAAATATTTGCTAAGAAATTTCTGACTCAACTGGTTCCATGTTGTGATGCTCTATGGTGGGCAAGTGTTTGACCATTCCCTTACTGAATTTCTCAATGTGTATAGGAAGAGCCTTGGTCTAATTGTTTCGCTTGAAACCCCTGGATACTCAATTGTTGCACACATGTCCAGAAATCTTGATATATGAGCGTTGGGATTCTCTGTAGCTTTCCCAAAAAATTGAAGCGCATTTTAGAACATATTGATGACATCTGTCCTCAAGTGGAAGTTTGCTTGACCAAACACCGGATATACGATACTGGCCTGGCTTTCCACTACTGGTGGAACCATATACTCTCCCATGAGCCTTGCATTTTCATTCACTACAGCGATATTCGATTGTGCTATTCCTAAATTATCCCCAATGGCTATTTGATTCGGATTTTCGTTTTTCATGTCTTCCTCTTTTTGTTTTTGGTATGTTTCAAGCTGTTGTCTTTTTCGAAAGTTGAATGTTCGTTCAATTTCTGGGTCAGATTGAGTAAGATCACCAGTTCTCGAACTTCACATACAAAGTCCTAAAAAAGAAAGTAAGAAACACTGTAAAAATTTCTAATATAATAAACTAAAACAAAAAAAAATTAAGATTAAAGCTAAAATAAACTAAAACTAGTCAAAAAACAATAGTCCCCGGCAACGGCGTCAAAAACTTGATCGTTTGATTACCCGCAAGTGAACGAGATCGTGAACAAGTAATATAGTAGTGTGTAGAGTGTCGAACCCACGAGGACTATATATTTGATCTAGTTAAAATTAATAATACCTTTAATCGAATAGCAAAATCAAGTTGTGACTAAAAATATTAAATCTGGCAACTAAATTGAAAGCAAAGTAAAATTTATCAAATTCGCGAGAAATATTGATAAGATGTGGAATCCCCCTTACTAATCCATTTTTAGTTTGACAATTTAAATTGACAATTTGAAATCATGCTTGTTGGTCAATGTTCATATTTTAATTGAAAGCCTCTCTCGATAGTTATCAAATCTATTCCCCTCATACGACCTTCCTATCCTTTGATGAAAGATGCGAATATGATAAATGCATTAAACGAGTTAGAACATCTTATAAAAATTATATGAAGAATAGAGGTATATCTCTATCCTCTATCGAACCTCACAATATTTATTATTTTGTGCTAATGATCCTATTGTCTCTCTCGACAATAACAAAGTCCCCAAACAATTCAATTAGTGGCCAATTAATTGAAAAGCATGAAAACGATGATAAACATTCAAACAATTAAACAAATTAACGTCAATTAAGCCCCCGTTTGGCCCCCATTTTCTAAAAATGAAAATGGATGGAATAGTGTTATTTTGAAAAATGAGTGGTTGAAAAAGAAGGAAAAGTTTTCGATATACGTGTAATATTGTTTTATGAAAGATTGTGTGGTTGAAAATAGAAGAGATAAAAATGAAATGTAATGTAATGAAATTTAATGGGGGGTCAAACGAGGGCTAAATTATTCAAATTAAAAATTCATAACAGGAGTTCATCACATCCTAGGAAATATAAAAAATTAGCCTAACATATTGAAATTACAAAAAATCATATATAAGTGGAAAGACATAACCCGAATTTTTGATAAATTGTGAAGATGAAAATAAATCTTGAAATCTTGAATCTTTTCAATGGTTTCTTAATGAATCTCCACTTGTGCTCTCTCTTCTTTGTCCAATACCAAGTTTGAATCTTCACTTGATTGAATTCTTGCAAGTCCCCTTCAATTCTCTTACAAGAACAATGAATTCTCCTCCTTTGATGATGATAATTGATGAATATTGGATATATGATGTATAAGAGATATGTATGAAAAGCCCCGTTCATGTATTCTCCTGTTGGGTATCTGTAGTGGTCGAAATTTGGTGAAAAATCACGTCCAAATTGGTTTCCAAAAGAGTTCCAATCGAATGAGGAAAGTTATAGCGCGGATTTTTTTTGTCTATGCACAGTAGTCAGTATTTTAATCATAACTTTGCCTCTTGATGTCGATTGAATTGATTCAAAATACATTGGAAAGCTAACTAAAAGGGCTACAATTTTTTTAGAGATAGATATTTTCCAATTCGGACGTTTACTATGCCTAAAATTGATCGCAATCCTTGACAGAAAATAAGAAAGATCATGTAATTGGAAGTCGATTTATGGTATATTTTGATGATATTTCATTCCTTTCTGACTTCTAGTTGTATTCAATTGACTCCCATCAATCTTTAAAATATCTCTTATGGTCCAATTCAACCATTGGATATTTGCAATTTGGTCCTCAACTTTGTACTTCGTCATTTTTCACCGTTTTTCGCTTCTTTCTTTCAATTTAATTTTCAACTATCGAGTTTTATCTAATAATAAAATATACCATAAATTAGGCTATAATTACTTTAAAGAACTATTAAATATCTATATTTTTAGATCTACATAAGTGTATAAAATACACTTATCACCCCTCATGTGAGAGGGCTATAAGTATGTATAAGCAGAACAATCCTTACTTTTATGAATTAATCTAGTGGTACATAATGAGGTGTACCTAAACGTATACATCCCTCTCACATGGGGTGTGGGATCCACCCTTTTATTGATAAGAAGTAATATACAATCGAGTGGATATGAGCTTCGCATGATATGGAGCTATAAATCTAGTTTAATAGCTTCTTTTTGTCATCTTAAATTACTCTAATTAATAATTCAGTAATCCAATTATGAGGATGTATTTGAATAATGCTATTTAACAATAGTTTAGGTGGACATGTTATGTTCAATTAAACGAATTATGTAGCATTGCATTTAAATAAATCTATCATGGAATATCATGCAATTGTCATTTAGATTGATGCTTGACATTAGTACTGATGAATATTACTCGTCTACTACAGGTGCTAAATGTTGAAGGCTAATTATGGAATTAACTCCTCAACTTTCAAACTGAGTATTTGATTCCCCAAGCTATTTTAGAGCGATAAAAAGTTATTTTGACCGATAAAAAGTCAAAATTTTCTCTAAGATGAATATTATTCCCTTGTTATGTAAACATTAGAAGAATAAAACCAAAAAAAAAAATACAGAAGAAGAAGAAGAAAAGATTAACTGATTTTTTTTTTTTTGGTTTATTTTTGTTTGTTTAATATTTTTTTATTTTTCACCTTTTTTAGGTTTTTGTTTTTTATACTTTTATTTTTAGTTTATAGTATTGGTATAATAGTCATTCTAATTTTTATTTTTATTTTTACTTTTAACCATTAAAGTGACCAAAACTCATAGGATTGCATAAGTGGAGTCAAAACCTTAGTTCAAAGGTTTGGGAGCCAATTCCATGCTTCATGAAGGATTGGGAAGTCCATCCTAATTTTTTACTAAGAATTTAAATATGTTTGCAAACATTTTTTATTCATTTTTTTTTCTAAATACGAGAAAGATGATCACATTTAAAACAAGTTTGCTAAGTTTAAAATTTATTTAGTTCCTATTTGAGTCTCATTATCTAAAAATTCATTTTTTCTCAGACTCATTTTCAACCAAATTCTTCAAATAAAATAATTTTACACTTAAACTTAAAAATTTTTTACTTAATTTTTAACCACGTATTCTCCAAAATATAATTTTTTTTTTTTTAACAAAAAATGAAGCTCAAACAAAAGCTTAATTTTTTAAAACATACCGTGATAAACTAATTTAATTTCTTGTTTATTATTATTTTTTACTTAATTTTCAACTTTGATCAAAAAATTATTCGCTTTAAAATTTGATTTACTTAGTTTTAAGCTTCGGCAATCATGCACTTAATAAAAAAAAATACTAGTATCTTCTTAAGGAATTAATTATCTCAATAGTCACTAAATTTAGGTTGGCATCTTCGATTACTCAATACACTTTAAGATGTTGAGTTTTGGTCACTAAAAATGTCAAATATTACTCACTTGAATTACTTCCGTTTCGTATCTTTAACAGGATAGTTGACTTGATAGATGGATTTCATAGCTAGCTCCCTATGTATTACTGTTAGATGTCCAATTACGAAAGAGGGACAGTCCACATAAGCAATGTGTAAAGGTTGCTCACTAAATTTTTGGCCGACGTCTTTAATTGCTCACTATAATTTATCAAGCGTATTTGATTATTCACAATACTTTAAACTCATTGAGTTTTGGCTACTAAACTTATCAAAGTGACGTTGTGAGATATGAAAACACGAGTTTGTTTATTTTCTGTATTTAATGTTGTATTATTACGTGTTAAAGTACTTTTCAGACTTAATTATTTATTGAATTATTTCGCTGATGAAATATAATATGGGACACAATCGAATTAAATTCGATCACCATTCCCTATTGGTAGTAGCTCGTGTTTGATAGAGATTAAAATCAGATTTTTAACAATTTTTCATAAAAGTTGATAAAATATGTTGTTGAAAAATTGTTGATCATGTGAAATGTGTTGTTAAAATTTATTGTTAACTTTGATTTAGATTTTAATTAGATTTTTTAGTGGTACCAAATAGGGGCTTAATTTTTTATATTTTATTTTTAATTGGGTAACAATACTTTGATTTGATCTCACTTAAAGTGACTTTGATCAAACATAACTATTTGAAATGTTACGCAAATGTGAAAATATAACACAAACTTTTTAACTATTAACAGTCGAGCATGTAATTTCAAGCAACATTACTTCTTAAATTTGAAAATAGAACACTTGCCTAAAAAATTACTCAAAACCGCAAAGCAAGGGTCTAGAAATATTATATTACATTATAACACGAAAATCTTGTTCAATAGTATTCAATGTTAGAAGGAAGCTATCATTAGGCAAGCGTTCTATTTTTACATTTCAGAAGTTATGTCTAGATGAAATCACCTTAAGTGAAATTAAATCAAAGTATGGTTACCTAATTAGAAAAAATTTAAGAAAAAATACCAGCAGGGAATGGTGATCGAGTTTGATTTGAGTTTATCCTGTATTATAATCCATCAGCGAAAAAATTCAATAAACCGTTCAACTTGGAAAATTTTTCTAAACACATAATAATACAATATTAAACAAAAATAAAATTTGTTTTCATATAATTTTGGCGTCACTTTGAAATTTAATAGTCAAAACTCGACTAGCTTAAGATATAGTATGCAATCAAAGATACATTGCTTATGTGGACTATCCTTCTTCCGTAATTGGACATCTAACAGTGATGGGTCTCCGGCTATGAAATTCGTCCGCCAAGTTAGCTATTTCGTTAGAGACAAAAAAACAAAAGTGATTTCAATAAGTAAGGTTTGACACTTTGAGAAGTCAATTGACCAAAATTCAGCGTCTTAAAGTGTAATGAGTAATAAGACTCTAACTTAAGTTCGATTGGTATTGAGATAATTTAGCTCTTGTGTGTATGTCACAAGTCATTAAAAAGAAGTCACATCAATCAAATCTTTTAACAAAAAAAAAAATCCTGAATATGATACATTAAAAAAAAAAAAAGAGTAAAATACGTGTCAACAACAAAAAAAAATAATGTCACAATCATACTGTTTTGTTAGTTTACTCTAAATTCTCGTCTCTACTCTCCAACAGGGGCTTCCACCCCATATCTTATAATAAAAAGTGTCTGTGTGAAGAGAACTGAGTTTGCATATATGCAAAGAAGTTAACAATGAAGAATTCTTGGGATCACAAGAAAACAATGATGGAAGAACCTCTTTTGGAGAGTACTCAAAAGGGTGGCTTGAGAGCTCTCCCCTTCATCATAGGTGAAGTGTATATATCTTACATATATATGTGTACACATCCACACACACATATTTGGGTGGAGTGGGGTGGGGTGGGTTCTTGATCATGGACATGGATGAACTATTATAAATTTGTATGTGTTGCTCTTTTTTAGTTACTTTTTTATTATTGTTGAGCGCGAAAGAAGGATTTAGGATTTGATATCACTTATCAAACTATTATTCTCATAACTATATAATTTTTGTGTACTCATTAATCCAATTATGAATTGGGTTGGTTTATGATTTTCTTGTTGAAGTTTCTTTAAAACAATTAATTGAAATTTACTTTAGTTTTTCATTATTTGTTTTACAGCAAATGAAGCATTCGAAAAGATGGCTACTTATGGGCTAATGCCAAACATGATACTGTATTTGATGAAACAGTATCATATGGAAATGACCACTGCATCCAACATTATGTTTTTCTGGTCAGGAGCTACAAATTTCATGCCTGTTCTTGGGGCTATAATCTCGGATTCCTTTCTGGGTCGGTTTCGTACCATCGGATTCGGATCTATTGTTTGTCTGATGGTAAATTTTCTTTTTTAATACCGTCCAACGTTATATAATGAACATGATCATATTGTCTTAATTTTCTAGATTTTAGTATAATCATGACTTTTCATTATTGTTTGACGTTTTTTGTTTCTTTTAATCAACACTTTACTAAATTTTTTTTTTTTTTTTGTCACTACCAATGTTGATAATATTTGAAAGTAAATTAAGACATCACGGTCAAGACATATGATTTGAATTGTTTTTTGATGTTTTCTTTAGTGCAGAAGCCAACAAAATTTTATTGGAAAGACCAATGCATTTTTCAAGGGCAGTTTCTACTTGTTCGGCTTATTTTGTTGGATGGGTCCAGCGTCATGACGATTGTATTGAAAAGAATATGCCAAGAATTATTTAATTTTATGGCATGTTTGACGTAGATTTTCTGAAAATAAATTTTTTTCCTAGACAATGTGATTAAAAGTAGGAAAAATTATGAATTGATGTGAAAATTTATTTTATTGTGAGAATATGTGATCAACAATTAATGTTTCCCTTCACTCATTGCATTTGACAAACTTTGCATTTAATTTTAAATTACAATCTTTGATGATCTAAATGTCACAGGGGAAATACAAAATGTAATGCACATTTTGTGACGATTAAGAATGCCATCCATAACGAGCTATCATGTTTAGGTTAACCCTTTTAAGTTAGAATTATAAGAAATAGAGAAGCCATAATTTTTTATGTTTTATGTCGACTCAAGAAATGAATCTTCATCTTAAAATGATATTCTTTGATTCAATTTTCATTGAAGGGGATGATTCTTTTATGGTCAACAACAATATTTCCTCAAACAAGACCACCTCCGTGCGATGAATCCAGTGAAACTTGCATCCCTCCAACAATTTTCCAATCCCTTTTTCTGTGTACTTCTCTTGGACTAATGTCCATTGGAGCTGGTGGAATCAGGTCGTCTTCGCTAGCCTTTGGGGCCGACCAACTCGAAAGCCGAGATGGTCGAAAAAATATGGCTGTAATGGAGAGCTATTTCAGCTGGTACTATGCTTCATATACATTATCTGTCCTAATAGCAGTAACTTGTGTTGTCTATATTCAAGATAACATGGGATGGAAAGTTGGTTTTGCTGTGCCTGCAGTGCTTATGTTTTTTTCAGCAGTTTCATTCTTTTTGGCTTCCTCGTTCTATGTGAAATTGAAGTGTAAGTCGAGCTTAGTTGTCGGGTTTATCCAAGTCATTACAGCCTCGTACAGAAGGCGACATCTAAAATTATCTGCAAATTGCACTGATGTTGTGTATCATTGCAAGGAAGGTTCAGCTCTGGTTTTTCCAAGTGATTCACTCAGGTTTCTGAATAAGGCTTGCATTGTTAAAAATCCAGAAAAAGATTTAACCCCAGATGGGAATTCTGCAGATTCATGGAATCTCTGTACAGTAGATCAAATAGAAGAACTCAAATCACTAATCAGAGTAGTCCCTATATGGTCTACAGGAATGATAATGTCTATAAACATTTGCCAGAATTCTTTCCCAGTGCTCCAAGCCACTTCCATGAATCGAAACATCGGTTCAGGTTTCAAGATTCCAGCAGGCTCGTTTGTTATGTTCACTGTGATATCCATTATACTATGGATTGCTCTCTATGATCGTGTATTTCTTCCCATGGCATCGAGAATAATGAGAAAACGAATTTATATAAGTACTCTGAATAGAATGGGAGCCGGGATTTTTCTCTCCTTTATGGCTATGGTGGTGACAGCAGTCGTAGAGAATATCAGACGGAGTTTTGCAGTTAGAGAAGGATGCGAAGATAAGCCACAGGCTGTTGTTCATTTATCAGCAATGTGGTTAGTGCCACAATACTGCTTGAGTGGATTTGCAGAAGCTTTGAATGCAATTGCACAGAATGAGTTCTACTTTTCGGAGTTTCCAAGAAGTATGTCGAGTATAGCTTCGACTCTGAATGGACTCGGGATGTCTGCGGCAAACTTGTTAGCAAGTTTTATACTAAGTTCTATCGATGATCTCACCAAAAGAGGGGGAAATGAAAGTTGGATTTCAAGCAACATTAACAAGGGACATTATGATTATTACTACTTGGTTCTTGCTGGATTGAGTATGGCTAACTTGATATATTTTCTTTTGTGCCGTAGGGCTTATGGTCCTAGAAAAGAAGAAAGGGAACAACCAGGCAACATGACAGTCTCATAAACGTTTTCCTAATACCTCAAGGTCGTCTTGGGACAGGGCTAGACAGTACGATGAATAAGATTTTAACTTCTTTTATATTATCCTTTTACACTGTCCAATACTATATAGTCCACCCCTACAGAATAAGCTGTAAAAGTATGACTTGATACGTGTATGGTGTTATTAGTATATTTACGGTAGTAGAGTGCCTGGCGAGGGGAATATGTAACTATAATCAAGATCCTGTTAGTACATTATGGTAAATGTGAATTTCCTCGTGTGATCTTTAATTTTTCCTCTTTCTAGAATAATAGTATGTGATGCACAAGGATTGTCAATTGATCAATCCAAATCAGCAAAGATATACAAATTGGTATAGGAGAAGACACGAGGCCACAGGTTCATGTAAAAACAGAAAATTCTGATAAACAATGCAGTCGGAATTCAAAAGATTCACTTAAAGATATAATATATTCGCAACTCTCCAACGGTTTTATTTTGCCACCATCTGCACCCCAAACTAGACAGCCACAACATTGCACTTTGGTGAATAGCAGCCAACTCAGGAAAAAATTAAATTTAGTAACTGTACAGAAATAACAGTCAAACTTACGGAAAGAGGTATTGCCTGAACATATCCATTCATCGGCTTCAACAGTTTGGACTGTATCACTATCATCAACAAACACAAGCATTTCTAGCAAGGATCAGATGCCTTTCACTTCCTGACCAAACTTTTCTGCAGTTTAATAAAGGAGTGTTAAATCCCAAGGAAAATGAAGTAACATATATATTCAATGAATTTAAAAAAGATTGCCTTTCCTTATCGCCCCAGAAATCAAGAAGAGTGCTTACACCCAACATATCCATACCAGAACTTAAGGACAAGTCCGTTTTCATTCTTAAGAACATTCACATAATGTAATGCGTGTGTACATGCATATATGGAATTTTGAGAAAAGAGTTAAATGTTGTTACATGCAAATAGCCAAATGCAACATATTAGAGAGGTTCTGCTATCCATAAAACATTTTATGCCAAGAAAAAGAAGGGATAACGCAAACTAGTAGACACATACCAGCGCTGAGTATAGGAATGTGAGTCCATGCTATGGTGCCAAACCATAATTTCTGACGATTCATGAGGTAAGCATTCCATTTGACTTTCATCCTCCACAATTTGTTCTATAAATGTACTTGCCTACAATGCAAGCATATAATGTCAGTACAAGATATGAATATAAATAAAACATCATCCTTCATTCTCTCCCGTACTCTTTGTTCTTCCCTGTTTAAAAATATTTTCCCTTTTTTTATCATTCATCCACCTTGAGTAAGATAAGACACCAGGAGCATGTTTTGCTAAGTAGCAACATCTTGCTTCAAACATGTTTGGTAACTTGCTTTTTTAACTTTTAGTTATTAAAAAAAGAAAAAGAAAAAAAGAAAAAAGAAAAAGTGAATTACTTATTTGGACTCTTACCTTACTGTTGAAATGAGTAACTTATTTCAAATTTTGACCAATGAGAAAAAATTATTTAGAACTTACTTAAAAGCGAACTTCTGAATTATTTAGAACTTACTTATTTACTTATAAGCGAACTTCTTAAGATAAGTCAAACGTGCAACAGGTCCAACTACTTTAAGCTGACCTATCACATTATATGGCATGTAGGACATAATTAGGTTAAAATTTCAAAAAATCCAGTAGGAATTTAAATTGTTGTAGATCGAATGCTTATAGAGTGATATACTATATTGACACTGAATTCATTATTGTTACAGACACACTCACTTGGAAACCTTCTTTTACTGCATCAAGCTGCCTGATTGGTTCAAGGGTAGGTCGGTGCCATCTCTTTGGATCCCAAATAACAGTACTGTTAAAGGCAAAACCTGACATCTCGGCATGGAATCTTCGAAATCCTTCTGTCAAGTCATCTATGTGCCATCCTATTACTTGAGAACCATTACAGATTGGACCCTCCAAGATAATTTCGTTTCTGCTTTCCATCAACTTCACCACTGTCCATGTCCCAAACCGCCTGCATTTGGAACATGTATCAATCAAAACAAAGGAAAGAAAGGTTGAGATCATGACAATCATAAGTTTACATAATCATTCATCATTTTCTTAATGACATCTAAAGCCATTCATAGAGGCTTACCCAGGAGAAAAGGTAAAACTAATCATCCAGAAGGGTTGAGCTACCGAAAGCATGTGAATCTCCTATTTTTGTTTGAGCCCCATTATTTTCTCATTAAAATGAAAAATATGACAATTCTCCATCACATCAAATCACCATATTTGACTTTTTATCTCTTGTGTGGGATCATAACAGTTATATTTTTCATTTTTATTTTTACAATAATGTGGCTCAAACGGGGGCTTAATGTGAAAAACAACTGTTTAAGAATTCAAACAATGTATAAAGAGAAAAGGAGAGTGAAAAGAAAAGGGAAGTTGGAAAATGAGGAAGGAAAGGGTTTTCCATTATTTGGTTGTAAGGCAACTCCACAACATAAAAGGGAAGGGACAGTAAGGTAAAAACTGAACTGCTTATATATTGTTTTAACTTGTATTTGGCACATTCCAACCACAAATCAACTTTGAAAGACTAAGAAATCACAAGACAGAGCATTTTCCTGCATTGTCAACACTTGAAAAGTAACATGAACCTAATCATTTGCTTGCCTTTGGTTTTAATTTAAATTATTTAATTAATATATTTTTTTTTTGGTAAAAACTATTAATTAAAAGTTAAACTTAAAGACCAATTTATTTAAATCTTTGCATATATAATGCTTATGCAATAGCAAATGCATCACATATCTGCTTCGTAGTTCGTGGTTTACTTTAGCACTATGCATTGTATGCCTAAGGAAGGTATAAGTTCATGTTAATTGGACTGTAGGTCTTGGTTTCTGTTTGATTCACATAACAAGAACAACAAACAAAATTTGGTAAAAATTCCACATTGACTTATATTCTGATAACATAATTAGTAGTAATTACAAATAAAAATCGTAAAAATATTTAAACTTTGAAGAGATTGAGAATTATTTATTAAATAATGATATTTAGGACTAGAAGCTTCAGCTACTAGAAGATATAAAGATGAGAAACCTGCAGGTGAAGCTTCTTTGTCTATATTGATTTTATTATAACAAAAAATTCAAAGAGTAATAGTCGGAGTGAACAGCAGGAAACCACTCTGCCAGCATTCTAGTTTTATGCATCTCAAGCAATCTACACAGTCTGAAGCAAATGAACTAAGTTTTTCAGTCTGGCAAGATCTCGCATCATAACAATTGCTCTACATTAAACAACATTAATCACCCTTGAGAAAGCAAGGCACTCCGTGGCTACGCTAGTAATGTGCTTTCTATATAGTACAATAAACAATATTTTAGGCCATCTCCAATGTTGACACCAAAATACCAAATTGCACCAAAAAATGGTGCAAAACTACTACAATACGACACCAAACTTTGCACCAAATGGTCCAAAGTCAATTTTACCCTTTATTTTCATTTCCCAAATAAATTGATTAAGGGTATTTGTGTCATTTGTGCTATATATTTTTTAATATAATAAATTATTATTATTATTATTTGCAATTAAAATAAATTTAAAATGTAAAAAATAATATATATTTTTTAATATAATAAAATTAATATTATTATTTTCATTTAAAATAAATTTTAAATGTAAAAAAATAATAATTAATGAATTAATTAAAATAAGAATACAAAAAAAATTAAAATATAACAAACACTATTATTTAAAGTTAACACAAAATATATTACAACAACGACATAATATCCAAATTCCGAATTCCGAGAATTAAATTGGAATAATATTTCGACTTAGTAATATTATAATATCCAAATTCGAAATGTATTGCACTATTTTTTAAATGACAAGATTTAATATTTTCATTTTTGTAGTGTTTTTACAAATTGTACTATTTTTTTATATTTATTAATGAATTTAATCTTTTCCTAAATTTAACGTAATTATTTATTTAGTAATTTATGTATTTGTAAAATAAATAACTAAATAAATAATATTTCAAATAAATAAATTATTAAAAATAGAATAAAATGGTTAAATACTGTTCATTTGGTGTAAATTTTGGTGTAATGATTGAAAATGAATCTTAGTTTGATGCAGATTTTGGTGTAGGGTTGGAGATGGTCTTTAACATTTTTTTTTTCTTATTCATAATGTCCAAACCAGTTCTAGATGCATATCAAGCATACCCAATGTGCTCACAAGTAGAATTAACTTTCCAAGCAGGTGTGATCACAGTTCCACTACTCTAGACGCACTATGATGTTCATTTAAATTTATCCCAACAGAACAGAAACGAGCTCTTGAAACTTGATCAAAATGATCTGCTTATTTGACCTTCACAATTAATTCTAACCATAAACCCGTGCTTAGAGTTGGTACAGTTTATGCATAATCATGTTATTTCCTTTAGTATTTTGCTTGGAGTAAGTTTTATTTTGCTTGGAGTAAGTTGTTTTGTTTTTTAAAGGGGGTTCCACAGTAACATTTAAGTTCTATAGTCACTTAAGCATGAGTATTTTAGTCCTAAATTATTAGGAATCGTGCTAGGTTTTCTTTCTCATACATAGTGCAGCGAACGAAGTTTTATTTTTTCCTCATGGTAATATTAATGTATCTTGACAACTATAACTTAAAGCTTTCACTAGGCTCTACATATCTCGCAGCGATACAGTTACTGTTTGATAGAAAAAGTACCTGATCTGCCTCATTTGGTGAAAGAGATCAGCGGAATATATGTTATCATCATCTGCAAAGTATACAATTCCCTCAAGACGGTGTGTTTCAATGTGGGAAAGAGCCACATTCCGCAGGTGCACTCTTCTGTCTTTCATGTCAGTTGAGTTCTTACTGCAGAATAGATGCCTGTACATGACCCCAGTTTTCCTCAAAAAATCAGCCATTTCCACAGATTGTGAGTTCATTTCCACGATGATCCACAGGAAAGGACGTGGAACCAATTTTAATGTGTGTGCTAAACGATTGAGATAATATGCTTGAAGGGGTTGAGCATGTGTCGGCGTCACAATGATCACAAGTTCATGGAACACCAGATCTGAACCTTGATTAACAGAACTTGAAGAACTATAGGAAATAACATTGTCCTTTGGTTCAGTGTTCATCCCATGAGGATCTAATGTTGCATTTTCATTTACGGACAATCTGCCAAGTATCGATTTCTCATTTCTTTTCCCGCCATGAAACTGGCTGTTGTGAACTGGTTGGACCACCTCGAAGTAGAAATCTTGGTGTTTAGACATGAAGTTCGTGGATAAATTCAGTGAAACAAAAGGGGTGAATCCAACAAAAACCCCGGCAACAAAACATACTAAGAAATGGAAAAGAGCTCTCCGCCAAACTTGTCCCTTTACCCTCGATCTATCTAAGGAATGAGAAGATCGTTGTGATAACAGGCTGAGTATAAAATTTTGCACTTTGTACAATGCATAGTCAAGTGAACCCAGTGACGAAGCCAAGACACTACTATGTGGTGGAGGGTTCAAACCGTTTGAAGACGACTTAGACAGAGGAGATGCAGCTTGAAATGCTTCCCCATTCATTAAACTTCCAGGTCGAGGCACCGGAGACAATGTTCTTCGAATTGATGCCATCAGAAATTCTATCTTTTTTTCAATATTTCAATTACAATTGCAACCAAACGATTTGCCTTATCGGGTAATCATCTCCTAAACTTGGATGCATCAATCTAAACAATACCGCTACAAATTAGTACCCATTCTGCCAAGCCAATTATCTGCAGTACAATGCCAATACGAAAACCACAACCAAAGAATTTTTCGTGTCTTGATTGGTACTGTCTCAAAGTAGAGGATAATTTTTTCCTTTATTGCCGCTTTTCAAAGGAAAAAGGCTGACTCATAACCCGTTCTGGATCAAATTGCTCATTCATCTTATCACACTAGTCACTCCCACATCTAATACAAAAATATATTTAAAAAAAAAAAGCCACTCCCACATCTAATACAGAAATATATTAAAAAAAAATAAAAAAATTCTACTTTTCTTCTAAGAAATGCATTCTCAGAAATAACATTAAAAAAAGTCCAACTGAAAAAATAATCTTTTATCGAGCTTAATTCACTGAATGTATCTACATTTATAAAGGAAGATTTTTCCTTCCAGCTAATGGAAACTTCCCAAGACCATGAAATCAAATCATAAAGAACCCACAACAGAAATACCCAGATTTTCCAATTCAAGCCTCCACAAACCAAAAGATTTGAAGTCTAAATAGCAAGAAATATGTGCTCAAATGAAAAGAATTACCATATTTTTATCCGGAAAGATATGGGACTTCAATCTTTCAAACAAATCTGCAAGGCAACAAACCAAAAAACACTGAAGTAATATAATAGAACAAAGAGAATGTTGGCTGAATAATTCCTTCGAAAGTTGTAACTTAATTTGAGTAATCGAGAGACTTCTCAAAATGTAGTGTTCTTGAATCTTGGAAAGACTATAAACGAGTTGAATGGACAATTCGTAGAATAAGTGCGTCTGGCGAAGAAAAGGTGTGAAACACACACACCAGACACACCAAACCACATGCGACTATGCGAGGCAGCGAGGAAATTGAGACATTGTTAATATAATATATAGGAAAAATTAGGCTGGACAAAAAAAATTGAAAAATCGAAATCGAATCGAATTGACGTAGATCGGTTCGTGTCAGTTTGATATAAGTAATCTGTTTGATTTGGTTTGATTTTCTTTTAAGCAAAATCACGGTAATTTGATTTAGTCGTGATTTGAAGTCTCAAATCGTTGATTAATCAAACCGAAACAACAAACTTACATTTTTTTTTTAAAAAAAATTAAGAAAATAAAAATCAGAAGATGCTTCAGTAACCTTATAAAAATATCTCAATTCACCCCAATATATGATATTGTCGGTAAGTAATAGCATAGAGAATTTCCTTTCGCAAGCTTATTATGCTATACTTAACACTTTTTCTCATCTCGGGCTATTGTAGTATAATACTTCAACTGACGAGAAGAAAAATGGATGACTGAAATCGCTGTTAGACTACATATTACATAGAAAAACAACACTTTTAAGTTTTCTTTTAATCCGTCTATATTAATCTGATTTTATTTGTTAGTCAATAGTTTTTGTAATATAAAATTATTTGTTTATTTTAGTTCTTGTAATCTAAGTAGACCCAAAATTAGGACCATTTTTTTAAAAAAATCAATTACAATCGAAAAGTTAGAGTGGGCTGGTTTGAGTTAAAATTCGTCCAAACCGACTAATTTGATTTTAGTTCCGAAAAATCGATTCAAATCAAACCTCGCCCAGACTTAGGAAAAATAATTATGGATATCCAATCTACCTGAAATGTGACAAGTTTTGTTAACTATCCTGTTGTAAAGATAGTGGGTTGGTAGGGTACATAATCTTGAATTTGTTCTAATTACTCACTAATTGTTAGTGTATTACGTGAGGCGTTCATGTAATCTAATTTTGAGTCATGGATTTACAGATTATATATTTCAATATATTTCTTGAATTTGATTAAATTTCCATAAAATTCATAAGAATCTTAAAAAAAAATGCGAAATTTCAAAAGAGTTATACATTCTTAAGTTTGAAATCCATCAAAATCATTTAAAATTCCTCTATTGATGGAATCCTCATTAAAATCTCAATTCGGAATATCTGAATTGGACTTTTAAGATCCATCAACTCATTAAAATTCTCAATTCAGGATATCTGAATTGGACTTTTAAAATCCATCAAAATATCAATTGAGGATACCCCTAGAAAATTGTCTCTTTGACTGGAAGTTAAAATTTTCCAATTGCCAGTAAGAATTAAATTTTGAAAAATTACAAACGTATTTAATTACCATTTTGCCGTTTTAAATCTCGTTGTCTAATATAATTTTAATGAATTAATGAAATAAAAATGTCAAACGTAGAAACATTTTTGAAAAATTAGTAAATGTACTCTTTGATGCAAGATAGGATAGAAATTATTCTAATTGATAAAATATATTTAGCTTGTACAAAATTTTATTGGGTTTTAGTCAAATTGAATTGATCTCGAATTTGAAGAATGTATTTTTGAATTGTAGATTGATGGAGAACGTATTATTAAAAAAGAAGGAAATTTTTTTTATTTGCATATAATATTATTTTAATGAAGAATACGTGGTTGAAAAGAAGAGAAAGAAAAATGAATTTTAGGAAAAATGAGAATTAAACATGATAGAAATAGAACTGTAGTTTTTCTTTCTACTTCTGGATTTAACAGTAATTGAAAACAAAATCAACTCTCTCCAAACAAAAATTTGTTTCGTTCTTGCTTCTTTATTTTTGGAATTAATTTTGCTCTGAAATTATTTGTAGTTGGAGGATAAAAGTGAGGAACACAAATAGTTGCAAGACCAAAGTTTTACAAAGGAATAGTTTGAGGACCAAAGTGGCACTTGCTTACAATTGGAGGAAAAATTGATGCTGTCGATATTTCGAGAACCAAAGTCGTGCTGACTAATGGTTGGAATAGTTAAAGGACGAAAGTGGGGCTTACTGATAATTGGATAAAATAATTTGAATAGTTTGAGGACCAAAGTGGTGCTGAATATAGTTGGAGGGTCAAAATGGAAATACATTGTTGCAGGACTAAAGTCGTGTTGAGAGATATTTGGAGGATAAAATTGGTGCTTATGAATAATTGAAGCATCAAAATGATGCAAAAGAATAGTTAGAGATAGTTGGAGGATCAAATTGAGGCTAACAGTACTTGAATGACCAAAATAGTGATGACAAATAATTAGAGGACTAATGATGTGCTGACTTAAGTTGGAGGACCAAAATGGTGCTATCCAATATTTTCTGGACTAAATTGATGCTGTGAAACAGTTTGAGGACAAAAGTGACTATGTTTATTAGTTGGACAAAGCCCAGACTGTAGCAAGAACTCAAAGCTTAGAATTTATAGACAACTCAAAGTTTTATTTGAATCAATCCCCATGTGTAGGGATTGTCCACATGCACTTAACAGGTGCTACTAACCTTTATGTTGCCTTTATTTTTATTTATTTTGGTATTTTGGCTAATGATGAATAAGAAACTATCATACGAAACCCATTTTCCGTACACCAAGCATTTATATACGACAAATTTTTACTATAGACATGTTGGTCTGAAGACTCTATATATATATATTAGTAGTAAGTGAAAAAAAAAATATTTATATTAATAGTATATGGGAGATTATTTACAAAATAAATACTAGTTATTTTAGAATTTGTCCATTGTTACGAAAGATTTCAATTGACAAAATTATTTTTATGTGCTAAAAATTTTTAAATTTACATTTACAATTTACTCCGTGTTTGATAAAAGTTTTTTTAAAATTTTGTTAACTTTCAAGTGGTCATTTTGACCACATATTTAATCTACTTTTATCAAAATCTGTTAAATTTTTTGTCAAAAATTTTATTGCACATTCCCTTAAAAAGAGTTATATATTATTATAATATTACTTTAGAAATTGAAAATAAATTTATTTATATCGTCATAAAGGATATATACTTTCAATGAAATATAATATTACTTTAAACATTGAAAATAATTTAGTTAATATTGTCATAAAGGAAAATTTCAATGAAATTTGACTAAAAACCAGTGTTTCTTTAATAAACAAAGCAACTTCATACGTAACAATTGTTATTTATACACTAAGAATTTTAGGCCCTGTTTAGTTCAACTTAATCTTTTCGCAAGCTTAATTTATAGAGTGTATCTTCATTAAAAGCGATATTTTTCCTTCAAGCTAATGGAAACTTCCCAAGATCATGAAATCAACTCGCAAAGAACTCGTAACACAAAAACCCAGATTTTCCAAATTTAGGTCTCCGGGAACACTGGAAAGAGTGTGTTTGATTTGCTAAATTTTTCTTTAAAAATGTTAATTTTTCCACCCAAAATTTCTACTTTTGGGGTGTTTGGTTGACAATTTTTTCAAGGAAAATATTTTTCAACTTTTAGTCATGTGATCATATTTTCTTTAGGGAGATGTGGTTTTTATTTTCTAGGTAATTCACTTTCTTTTCTCTCTCACATCTACCCACCAATAAAAAATTGACAAGTATAATATTTTATAGGTTTAAAACTAAATCAATCAAATACATTTAATTAATAATTTTCATACAAATAAGTTGTAAAACAATTGATTGCTTGAAATTTATTTTTTTCCATGTAAATTTCATGCTCGCAATCAATCGCGTCCTAAGAGAATATTGGCTGAAAATCCCTTCGAAAATTGCAAGTCAATTTGAATAATCGAGAGACATCTCAAAATGTAGTGTTCTTTAATCTTGGAAAGACTATAAACGAGTTGAATGGACAATTGCTAGAGAAAGTGCAAAGAAAAGGAATGAAACGCATATACAGAGACACCAAATCACATGCGACTATGCGAGGCAGCGAAGAGGTTGGGACATTGTTAGTATAATATATAGGAGAAATTATTATGGGTATCCAATCTATATAAAATATAACGAGTTTTGTTAATTATCCTGATACTTTTGCAAATTTTGTAAATGTGGTAGGCTGGTAGGGTACTTAATCATAAATTTGTTTTTAACTAATACCTAATTATTAAAAAAAAGGTTGAACCCCAATCTTGAGGGCCTCCACCGTCTCGTCCCTGGAGTATTATGAGGAAGGTAAATCGCGGGATGTGCCCTAACAGGGCAGGGAATAAGAACTTGCTCGTACACTTGTGCTCACAAAGAATCCAATTCCATATGTTAGGAATCGAACCCTCACAATGCGACTGCCAGTAAGGTTGAGACTACCTCACTTCTTTCCTTTACACCACTGGATTATGTCCCAAGGGAAATACCTAATTATTAATATACCATGTGAGCGTGTTAGTGTAATCTAAAATAAATTTGAGGGAAGAAGGTGATGTCCGCAGTTCAGATTTTGATGGATTTTAAAAGATTATAAATTTTAATGAATTTCTTGAATTTGAATAGAATTCTACAAAAATTATAAAAATCTCATTAAAAATGTCAAGAAAATTCAGTGGAACAAAACTTGATCGAAGGAAAAAGAGTGCATTTGCTCCCCTTGATTTTAATAAATGGAAATTATTGTACCAAGTTATCCATTTCTTGTACGTCAATGTCTTCAATTGCAATTTTCGGTAAAGTATGTCTCATGTTGTCTCGTATAATCTTTAATTAACATTGTCTTTATAATATATATTTATCAATATTTCATTACTGTAGTAACATAATGATTCGAAAAATAGTTCTATTGATCTCTTCAGAAGTCTTATACATATAAGAGTATTATTTTGAGAGTAAATATTTTTATTGGTTATGGACATTCGTTACACAAAAGAATATTCCTCATTAAAATCTTATTAGAAAAAATCTTGTAAGAAAATTCCTAATGAAAAAAAAAGTACATTTATTCTTTTGAATACACTACAAAAGTTGTATTATTAAAAATCTTGTCACAAAAACTCGACGGAACAAAACATTGGTCAAGGAAAAAAGAGTACAATGCGTATTTTTCTCATCGTGATAATATCACTTGAATTATATACTTTAAGCATAAATCCCACAAGAATATTTTTAAAATTATACAAGGCAATTTGGTTATAATCACATTTATTACATGCACATCAAATTCTTGTAGTGTGCAATTGCATCAATCAGAGGATAATTTGTCTATGTATACAAATCCTCGTGAAAATCATTATGTTAGGAGTTGTATATTACATATTATGATTTTATTTTTTTATTTTCATTTCACATAAATATGTACATTTAGATGTTCAAACTGTAGATCCAAAAACTTCATGTTTCTGTAACAGATTCAATTTCCTAGCATTGCGTCTATTTATTTTGGCCAATTATTACTTTCGATTGATATGTTTTGATGTATTTATTTCGATTCCTTTTTATTCATAATATGATGTAGTACATCATATAGAAAAGTATTGTAGACAACTTTTTTCTGATTCTATTATACCCTTTCCTATAATGACATAATTTATTGATATACTTCAATTTTCAACATATCTTGTGCCTAAATCTCTTTTGTAGTTTAATAATTTGTTATGTCTAAATATTCATCAAGAGTATATGCTCTCTTAATGATGCCTTTTTGCTAATTTCTCCATTTTCATTTATATATTTTTGTATTAGAATCAAATATCATCACACTTCAAGCACGTCATAAATTTATCAAATATAATATTAACTAATTGTCCTCAGGACGTTAATTCCAGTTGAAATATTTAAAGTTGGTGTGTGTGATATTGATGATCTCTTTGTCAATAAATGTATTTAAATGAATTATTTTTAGAACTTTTGTTTGAAATTATCTTATATGAGGATAAAATAATAATACATTTGTACATTATTTCTAGTTTCTTAATTCCTCACCTAATGCTGATAATTGTTCAATCAAATTGACATTCATTTTTAATGCATTATAAAATATTACTCGTTTGGAATAAAGGTTCAAACTACATATTTATTTACAACATTCTTTACTTTTCATTTTAATGTAATACGGTAGAATAATTGTACATATATTATATTGTCAAATAATTAAATGAAGAAATCGGGCTCTGACTATAAGCCAATTATAATAGGGAAATTTTAATGTTGGCATAAGCATTCCCTAAACAGAAATAGGAAATATTTTTTTCTCGATTAAATTAAGTTGAAGTGTTTAACAAGCAATATAATTAAATTATTTACCGACATACCAACTAATTGTTATTAAAAGGTTAAGATTTAGGTTTATTAGCATTAACAAAACACACCGTCTTGATTATGTAATATGAAAATTATGCTCATAATTTAAATTTTGAGTAGTAATATCACAAACTTCAGGTTATAAACTCCGTGCAATTATCTAGCAGATATATCAAATTTATTAGATACAAATAGTATTTAGATGGTGAACGTGTAGGTTGACGAAGTCTTATATATCACCCTAACTAATTTTAAAAAATATAGGAAATTCATTCCCTATTTAACTAGTGATGATTAATGACCAATAATAGAGAATATTCTTATAGGAATTATATGGATTGAAGAATATTCTAGTTCTTTGTTAAATGTCCAGATGAAATTTTAATTTCACATCATTATTGATCTAATGATAGTTTATATATACCAATTAAGAAACACTGTTAATAATTATGTAGGTTTCTTTTTTATTTAGTGGATAATAAATTACTAGCAATAGTAAGTTCATCCATTCATATTTGACAATCTTGACTCTTCTGGAGTCTAAAAGTAATATATTTCAAAAATATTGATATAAATAAACTATTGCTCCTTTGGAAGCAGTTTAACTTAAATTGCAATTCTCCAGGATCAAAAAAGATTTATATTGAAATGTTTAAATTGTGATTCTTAAAAAAAATAACCATATAATATTCTTCAATAGTATTAATAAAAATAAACTTGTGTTTCTTTCAGTGCAACACAATATTCTTCAAGAATATTAATTTGTATTAATTGATTCAAACAGTTCTTCAATATTCTTTTGAAATATTTAAATGTTTTAATCGTATTTCGTTCTTGAACAACAACAATAATAATGAGTTCTTCAGCAGCAGTAACATATTATTATTTAGAGTAATAAATTATGTAAGGATTCACTCTCCAAGAATAAAAACATAATTTATGTTAGACTATGTTATTATTCTCTACGAGAGCAAGTAAAATCAAACTAGAATATTAATGAGAATTATAATGTGCTAATTTGAGAGCACGTTAACAACACGTTAATATTCTTTTGAATATTGAAAATTAAAATTAATACTTTTCGGGAGCAAATAATATTATTTTAGAATATTAATAATAATATTGTGCTACTTCAAGAGCAACAACACGACGAATTATTAATTTAAAATTTATAAAAGAACATCTAAAAATATTTAATTAGGTTAAAAAAATGAATTACCATACATATAAGATGTTATATAATAACTAATTATCAAATATGCATTAGAAAAAAATCTTCATAAATAGAAGTTAACATAATTGATTAAATTTTTTACTAACATGCAAAAGATACCAAACATATGAATTATTTTTATTTTATTATCGATTAAATGTAATCTTTGCACATATAATAAATCGAACAAAGCATGTATATGACTGGATGAAAACCTTAATCTCACTACAAGTAGCTGGCACATCCAATGATAGTAGCGAGAATCTAAATGACTTACCAAAAAAAAAAAAAAATGGTATATTTATAAATTTAAAAATCTATATGATTTAGAATGCAAAGAGTACGTGACAGATAATTCATTTATCTAAATATATATCTATGTATAAAAACTTTACATATCACCAAATTAATTTCGATACATGTGAAAAAAAAAATTATTACCTTCTAACTAATTAACTTTGATTTTGATAGAATCATACTAATAACATGTTATAAATTAGAGAGAAAAATGATGAAGCTAGAGACGTCAACAAAATTGTGTGTTTTATAAATAACCAAAGTCCCATATTTATAGAGAAGAATTAGTAATACAATGATAATAAAAATTAAATTTGATGGATACATTCACTAATAATTATATTATTTACAATACTTTCCTTGAGTGACACATTATGAAAATATATGTTTCGTTAAAATCTTACCAGTTATTTGAGAAGTAAGAATTTTAGGCCCATGTTTGGTTCAGTTTAAAAATTTGTTTAAAATTCATGTTAAGTTAGCAATTAAGGCCCCGTTTGATAATCATTTTTCTAAGAATGAGAATGAAAAATATAGTCGTTACAAGACCCACACAAGAGATAGAAAGTCAAATATGGCAGCTTGATGTGATGGATAGCAGTCATATTTTTCATTTTTGTGGCTGAAAAATGAAAATCAAACGGGGGCTAATTATAACAATACATTTCATCGAAATCATAACTTTTCAATTTTACATTTTATCAAATTTTATCCAACTCTACCAAAAATCTGATTTTTTTTAAATCTAAATTAAATAAGGGTTAGATAGATAAATTTGAATTAAATCATTAATTTTTTATTTTTTTTTCAAAGATCAGATTTATTAACTGTAAAAGATGGTTTATATTCTGTTAGTTTATACTTGGGGTGTGCAGTTTGTATGGATAACAGCAAAATGATTTTTGAGTACTGGCTTTAGTATACATAGTGTATTTAACATGAATTTATTAACCATGTTTGAGCTTTGTTCTATAAAAACTCATTTTTTAAAAATTCATTTTCAATCACACATTTTTTTTAATGAAGAGCCTGCTTGATCCCCCATCTTTTGGCTAAATAAACATTTTGAAATATTAGACTAATCGATATTGTGTGGTTAAAAAATAAAGAAAAC
>NW_019262586.1:19971-24101 GCF_002742605.1 Olea europaea var. sylvestris | reverse complement strand
GTTAGGCATAAATTATAATAAGATTTTTAGCATTTGATTGTTTAGATAAAACAGATTTTTAATAAATTTTAATAAAAGATAATAAAACGTATTGTTAAAAAGTTGTGAGTCTTAAGAAATGTGATTATAATTAGTTGTTGATTTTGACTGAAATTTATTTCAAAGTTTAAGCTAAACTGAACATGGATTTAATATATTTTAATAAAAATTGATGAAATGTATGATTAAAAAAGAATATTACTATCTAACACCACTGATGGTATAACTTCAATCTAAGTGATGTTAATTGATAGATTCAATAAAATGTAGAATTAAATGATTTATTTAAGAATATATTTCATTTAATGTTACATTAGTACCTCATAAATTGATGTTTTAACATTAATGTTGCTAAATAATATTAAATTTGTAGTTAAAATTAATTTTTAACTTTTAATTAGAATTTTAATATGATTTTAATTCCCATCAAATAAGACTATTGATGACATGAAATTAAATTAAAGTTTTAGTGACTCAATTAGGACTTCACTTTAATTACACTGATCGTTAGGAGTGGGCATTTTTCTCCCAGAACCGTTTAGAACCGATTGGTTCGGTTCCGGATATTTTAAACAATGATTTGATTTTGGGACAAATTATTTAGAACCACTCGATTTTAGTCCAGTTCCTGGTTCTAGTATGGGAAGCGTCAGGAACCAAACGCTTCTCACGGGAGGCAGTTGGTCAGATCTAGTATGGATCATACATGGATGGTAGTTAGAGTCGGCGGCTCTCCCGGGGCTCATATTATTTGGATATTGTTTTTAAATTTGTATACTTAATTTTCTTTTAATCTTTGAATAGTATGTTTGATTCTTCTATATTTTGTTAAAAGTATCACACTGGTACCATTTTTAGATTTTTTACTAGTGAATATTTTATTTTNTTTGTAGTATATTAAAGAATTGAAAAGTGTCGAACTCACAGGGATTGATATTCGACTTCCACTGAGTACTATAATTGTGTCCGTGTTTACTTTATCTAGACAATCGAGCGCTAAATTAATGTTTGAATACTAAACTAATGTCAATGAATTAAATAGTGCAATAAAAGTGAAGCAATTTCTAAAGACTAAATCAAACTTACATAATGTCTAGAGAATGATTTCACCGTATTCTCGACATAATTATCAATCCCTATAGATATTTCCATCAACTATTTCCCGAATTCATAGGCAAGAATCCTAAATTAATTCTATTTCCCCCTCTCGAGCGTCAAATAGAACATATCTCTATATTTTAACCCTAATATCTCTATTCCGAATTAAATATATAAAGATTATCATGCACTTGGTTCTTGTTTTACCCTCAAAGATTCGTACTTTCTCTCGAAACCTACAAACCTATGTTATATTGTTCTTAGATCACGCCTAAATTTCCCTCTCTCGAGCGTCAAATTTAGAACATCAATTAATTCAATTGGTGATCAAGCAACTGAAAGCATTAAGCAAGAACAATACAAATCAATTCTGGAAATTTAAATGAAAATACTATAAAGAAATTGAATCATGTCTCAAATAGGTTACATCAAATCCTAGATTTAATAATTTAGTTCATGATTGAGAAGAAGAACATGATAAAATACAAATTAAATCGCATGGAGAAGAGAAAGATAAGAAAAAACTCATGTTGCTGCTCTATTTCTCAATCTTGTTGCTTGATTTCTCAATTTCTCCCTTCTTCTTCTCCAAAATCGGGTCGATCTTCTCTCAATTGGTGCCTCTCTTTTTCTTGCCTCTTCAGCCCTCTAACCCCCTTCTCTTGTTCTTCATCTTGGTATTTATATTTTCTAAGAGTCCTCAAGGGTTAGGTTATGATTTTTGGGCTAAAAAGATAATTAAAAATTCGAGTTTTAACGTTTTGGGATTTGGCGCCACGGCGCCCAACATGGCGCCACGATTCTCATGTTCGCCCAAGTTTCTGCTCGGTTCTTTTCTTCATTGGCGCCCCTTTTTCGGCGCCGTGGCGCCAATGCCACTGCTTTGCTTCTCTTTTCTTTGTTTTTCCAAGCCTATTTTCCACTCCAATCTTATTCAATACTTGCTTATTCATGCTCCATTTCATTGATCATCATTTTTGCTCATCACCGGCTCCCAATAGTGGTATTTTCTCGAGAGTTGTCCAAATTGCAAAACAACACTAACACACACATCAAAACGTTCAAAAATACTCAAGAATTTTGAAACTTTAGTTTAATGAGTGAATTACACTCATCAGTGATATAAAAGGCTATTAGAGATATCAAAGACTATAATGGTGCCGTATGAGAGAATGTAAAACCCAATGTAAGGCAAGATGTATATGTAGCACGATTCTAAAAATATTCAATGTTGATGAGCACATCTATTAGATACAACACTTAATAATGTTTAGACTTTCAATCTTGCAACATCTACATCAAATTTGACATTTTTGTAAGGTGATATGTTTTTATATATTAATTTTAACAACATTTTAAACAATTGATAGCACAAATTTTACCCCATCTTCGAGTGTCAAACTTGTTGCATACAAAGAGTGTACAAGAAGTTTAAATTTAGACTTTTTTGTATTTGATATATGCTTGATATTTTCATTTAGAGATACGGTCACTGGTTGGTAGAGATTAAAATCAAAATTTTAGTAAATTTTGATAAAATTAATAAAAGTGTGATTGTAAAGTTGTGGGATATCATTAAATATATGACTAAAATTAATTGTTGACTTTAATATATATTAAAAATCTAAATTTTAATCCCTATCAAGCAATAACAAGATCTTTTTCTTAGTTGTGAAATGCATGATTTTATATGTTATCAAGTTAAATATTAATGAATGAAATTAACTAATTGATGGACAATTTGAATTTCACTGGACTAGGTACTTTTGGAAAATTGTGGGTTAATTATAATAAATGTAGTTTCTACACTTCTTGAAGATCCTAAATATTACTATTCTTTGGATAAAATACTACTTAATTTGTGTTGTGTTGTATTGCATTTTGTAGATAAAACTCAATTTTTATTAGAATTTTAGAATGCAAAAATAGTGAAAAATGACGAAATCCAAAAGTCGAGGATTAAATTGCAAACAATCCATAGATGAGACGGGCAATGAAATGAAGATTAAAGATACCAAGGATTTAATTGGATCAATTGGAAGATAAAGGAACAAGATTGGAAAAGAAAATTGCCAAAATGAAGCAAACCCAAAAGTTCGAGGACTAAAGTGCAAATACAAAAAAAGTTGCATCGAACCTCACAATGAAAATTTGAGAGTGTTAGTGGTTAGTTGGATGAGGAAATAAGTCGGAGTGATGAAGAATAATCAAAGTATTATCACTCATTAACTTTCAATCGAAAAAGTTAAACTTCGAATTTTCAACTTCATATTGAGACTCAATTTTGGCATAGTAAACATTTGAATTGGAAAAATGATATTTCCAAAAGAATTTCATCCTTTTGAGTGAGCTTTCCAATTTACTTTGAATAACTTCAAAGGAATATTGGGAGAGAAAGTTATGATAAAAATGTTGAAAGCTGTTTGACTATTGAAAATTAGGCGAGACGTGCGCCCTTGCCTGTAGCAGAGGTGCGTGCCCCAACCAAAAATGAGGCAATTGAGATGTCCCAAACTAGCTAGGAGCACGCCCTAGATATGCTTAGGTGCTCGCCTCAGTACAAAGACGGAAAAAATCCGATTTCCTTATTTTTGTTTTGGTAATAATTCAATGCAATATTTTGGGCATCCTTTAAATACCAAAACTCGACCAGAACATAAGGAACCTCTATTCAACCTAAAATTTCATCATATTCTATTTTTTGGAGGGGAAGAACAAGTCTATACATTAATTCAAGGTGAATTATGCAAGGATTTTGAACATTCATAGCCCGGTTTCAAGATTTGATCCAAGAACTTGGATTTCTCCTACTATTTCCATCTTTCTTATTTCCAGGAGATATTTTCCCAATTATTCTCATATAATTTAATCATAAGAAAGTTAATTTTTCATTGCATTGGATGAATGATGAATCATATTGTTTGTCTATTTTAATTTAAGACAATTAATTTAGTATTTCTTGATTTTTCTTGATAGGTTATACTTTTCCATTG
>NW_019262586.1:10835-13327 GCF_002742605.1 Olea europaea var. sylvestris | reverse complement strand
TTTGATGGCAAGCTGGTTTTAGACTGTGTAGCATTTAAAGAAAAACTTCGGTCATTGGAAGCTATGAAATAACTAGAATGAATTAGTAATAAGCAAGGGGATGTTAGAGATATTGGTGATGAAGTATGATTTAAAAGATCAGAGCGAGGTGGGATAAGTGGAGGGCTGCCTTTGGGGATGCGTACAGTCCTATTCCTCCTAGATTAAAGGAAGATGTTATTGGACTCTATATATGGAATCCTGTCCAGCTATTAGTAAATATCTAACAAATGTATATTAGCTGAGAGCTTGAGATGAAAATGTTAATGTAGATATGTGGTAACCAAAGAAGAAAGAGTAAGAAACGAGTATACTTGTAAGTTGTTCAAGGTAGTATCTGTCAGAGATAAATTCTGGCAACATTATTTCAGATGGTTTATATCTGATCAAGAAAGGTGACAGATGCATTAGTTATGAAACTTGATGGAACTATTATTACTGGTGAGTGGTGAACCTAGATGAATATGGACCTAAATGATATGAAATGAGTGACTGTATTATTTGGGCCTTCATAGGTTAACTTCATAAGCCTCAGTTGAGTTGATTTCACTTCTTTTGAAGGATGTAAAAATTTGCCAACATGGAAACTGAGGGCAACACTTGTGAATTGGAATTCGGTGCTATCAATTTTTTGTGAGTTTGGGGCATCTAAAATTTGGTTTTATGGAAAATATGCTAAAACAAACAAAAGAATAATCACTGAAAGTGAGAGCTCTTTAATTTTCTGATAAATACATCAAATAGCAGTAAAATATGATGAGGTTCAGGCGTGTTGTAGCGAGCATACAAGGATTGTTGTGTATGTGGCTCATATTAGGTCCCCTGGATCAAATAGGCCGATGTCGGAGGGAAGGCATCGCCTTGCGCGGGTTTAATTTACTGTCTGCTGCAAGGGGTGTTGAATGGGTTGGGGGTGCGGGGCAACACCTCGCGTTATGGTACAGGAGTATTTTCTTGTATGGGGCTTAGAGTCTTATATGGGCCAGACTAGGGTTAGTATAAATAATATGTTACCCTATTTTTCAATATTGAATAAAATTATCTTCGCTTCGCTCTCGTGGACGTAGGCACACTGCTGAACCACGTAAATTCTTGTGTTGATTTCTCTATTTCATCTCTTTATTATTGCGCATAAATTCTAACAAGGATTGAAAACTGTTAATGTTGAGAAAGTGAAGTTAATTAAATGAGATACCTTAGGATTAATCTTTGTATATACCATCCAGAATTGAGTGTGTAGGAGTAATTGTGTAGGGGTTTGGTTGGGCTTTGGATCAATTGACCAGGATGGGGGCCAGCATGGAATTTGGTTTCCTTTTGTGGGCGATCTGTCATACATACTATTTAGCGAGACAAATTGCAACATTATATGCTCAAGTATTGACTGCATTATATTTCATTTTAATTTTTTATATTGTCGTCCCTATGAAACTATACGAGAGGTCTTATTTTTAATGATTTTATTCACATTCATTTCATGTATTTCCTTCACTAGCACGTGTTGTTGGCATTCTTTTTCTTTCTTTTAAATAACTGGCTTCATGCTTATTGGTTTCTCGCGTCTCATCAAATTTGCTGATCAAAAAGAGATTTCTTCAGTTGTTGACACTTGAGATAATTGTTAAGGGCAAACCTAGGTGTTCCTTAGGCTCTTCTTTCATGTTTAAATGCCAAGCTTTAAGAGTGTAGAAAAACTCAAGGTATTAAAACACACAAATCACAAAATAAGCACATCTTACTAATTTTGGTGCTTCTCGAATCCTTTCTACTTATGAAGTACCATTTTGCTTTTAGATTGTTTCTTAGTGTTGATATTTGGGTGATCAAATTTAATAAGTCTATGAAACACATATAAAATCTTCATCCAAGATTATTACACTGGTTTTACTGGTTTCTGAATTTTATCAACTATATTATGCATTTCTAGATTTCAAATATATAAATCCTTGTTTGTGGCCATTTTTTTGCAAAAACATTGTTTTGAATAGTAAACTTCTGGAGAATGTGTGGTTAAAAAGAAGGAAAATGTTTTGGGTTTACGTGTAGAATATTTTATATGTGATTGTGTCATTGAAAATGAATATGTATAAAAAGGTTTCGAAAGAATGGGAGACAAACAAGGGGCTAATATGGGCGTTACTTTGGTGAAGTTCGTCTCCATTTGTGCTAAGCCCAAAAATCCTCTAGTGTCTTGATGTCCTTCGCTCATTTATCAACTGTGGTTTTGGCATGCACCATATGGGAAATGACATTCTTTTAGGTTCTGTTTGATAGCATTAAATTCCCTGGAAAATGTCACGTCCGAGGAATTCGTTTTCTACTTTGGCCGTTTGATACGAAAGTCGAAATGGAGTTCGAATTCCGAAGTACAAACACTTAAAGCATATTTTTGGCCAATTGAGTGGAAATCGAATTCCTATGGTTTTGATGGTTTTTTTTCCAACTTGGATAGA
>NW_019262586.1:0-1411 GCF_002742605.1 Olea europaea var. sylvestris | reverse complement strand
ATGTATTCTTAGAATTTTGGCCGGTGTATTGACGTAGAGTTTTTGTCGGAATATGACTTATTTGTTCGACTAAGTTGTTCCGACAGATACAGTACACTGTGTGTGTCAGCACACTTCGTGAATTCCTTTTGGAAATTCTTCTTGAGGTGCAAGTTCTCTGGAGTGTCTTTGGAGTGTTCTTAGAGTGGTTTTTGAGTTGTTTTTGGTTGTTTCTGCACTATTTTATTGTTTTTGATCTCTCGTCGTCACTAGTTTTCATAGTTGGTTGCTCTGATTTGGATTTCTTCTTCGTGGACACAAGTATTATCACCGTTGCAGTTCAAGATTGCAAATTGATACTGCTAAAAACATCAATTTTAGGGGGTGTTAATAAGGTTAAATAAAGATTATGAAGATCATTGAAGATTACGACTATATTATAATTATATTGTACTAACGGCTATATTATAATTATATTGTACTATATATAAATATATTGCTTTTACCGCATATATTTTGATTTGGTTCTATTTAATGAGAGAACCTCTCACAATGATGAGGGGCATTGAGTCTTGTTGAGTATTATTCAGTTTATTTTGACAGTGATTGTCTCTATTTGACTTTTGAAGTATACTAATGGCATGTCCATAATTTGGCATTCCCTACAACAGTGATGGAAAGTAATGTGCAACTATGAGTGCAAGGATATTTCTAGGAATATAATTATGAAAGTGAGGGTGTAATGGTCCTTTCAATTTTAAATGGCATCTATCAAAAATCTCTCATCTGACAAATGTATTGTGACGCTGGAATTTTTTAATTTAGGATATGCAGTTTGGTTTCTATTTGAATGTGAAAACGACTGCAAGACTGAAACATGAATTCTACAGTAAGCCTCACTTTGGAAAATTTATGTATGATTTATAAATAGGAAGAGTAATAGAAATGGTAGTGGGTCCAACGAAATCTGTGGATGAAATGAATGTAGATATGGGCATGTTGTTGAAATTAATGTTTGACTTTGGTTGAATTTATAAATTGTATCTGAATGGAGGCTAAGTCATCTGAAAATTTATTATTATTATTCTATTTTTTGTACTCTGTATATTAACTATAAATTCCATTGATGATACTATTCTTTGAGTACAGCTTTTATTCATAAATTCTGTAGTTTGTGTCTAATTACTTTATGCTTCTTGTACATCAGTACGGGCTTGATACTTCAGAATTCACGCACAATCCATCTGAGTCAAACAGGTATCAGCAAGCTGCCCTACAACCTTCTGAGGAAAGGAGCCGTTGCACAATAATGTGATCTTCATTCTTGTTTCGAGTAAACTGTAATTGTGCTTGTTTATGAAAACTGATATGATTGATTAGTGTGAGGTCTTTGGATCTTCAGACTGTTTGTTCTACAGAGTCTCTATGCACA
>NW_019262585.1:4251-24108 GCF_002742605.1 Olea europaea var. sylvestris | reverse complement strand
TTGGCCATTTTTCGATAGAATGAGCACTTGCGTATTTAGAACGCTTGGAGAGTCGACGGACGAACAAAAGAGCGTAACTTTTGTATCCGGTGTCCGTTCTGGGCCCATAAGAACGTTCTTGAAATATAGCTACCATTTTGGATTGAACTCACCACTTCGTCGTGACGTACGAGTGATTATTGCCATTTTTGGAAAGAATGAGAACTTGCATATTTGGAACACTTGTAGAGTCAGCGTACGAAGAATTGAGCTTAACTTTTGCACACGGACTCCGTTTTGGGCCCATAAGTTCTTTTTGGAAATGTAGCGACCATTTTGAATTGAACTCACCACTTCATCGTGACGTACGAGGGATTTTGGCCATTTTTCGAAAGAATGAGCACCTGCGTATTTGGAACGCTTGGAGAGTCGACGGACGAAGAATTGAACGTAAATTTTGCACACAGTGTCCATTTTGGGCCCATAAGTACTTTTTTGTAATGTAGCGACCGTTTTGGATTGAACTCACCACTTCGTCGTGACGTACGAGGAATTTTGCCCATTTTTTGAAAGAATGAGCACTTGCATATTTAGAACGCTTGGAGAGTCGACGGACGATGAATTGAGCGTGACTTTTGCACACGGTGTCCGTTTTGGGCCCATAAGTACTTTTTGGAAATATAGCAACCATTTTGGATTGAACTCACCACATCGTCGTGACGTACGAGGGATTTTGGCCATTTTTCGAAAGAATGAGCACTTGCATGTTTACAACACTTGTAGAGTCAGCGTACGAAGTGTAGAGTCAGCGTACGAAGAATTGAGCTTAACTTTTGCACACGGTGTCCGTTTTGGGCCCATAAGTACTTTTTGGAAATATAGCAACCATTTTGGATTGAACTCACCACATCGTCGTGACGTACGAGGGATTTTGGCCATTTTTCGAAAGAATGAGCACTTGCATGTTTACAACACTTGTAGAGTCAGCGTACGAAGTGTAGAGTCAACGTACGAAGAATTGAGCTTAACTTTTGCACACGGTGTCCGTTTTGGGTCCATAAGTACTTTTTGGAAATGTAGCGACCGTTTTGGATTGAACTCACCACTTTGTCGTGACGTATGAGGGATTTTGCCCATTTTTCGATTGAACGAGCACTTGCATATTTAGAACGCTTGGAGAGTCGACGGACGAAGAATTGAGCGTGACTTTTGCACACGGTGTCCGTTTTGGGCCCATAAGTACTTTTTGGAAATATAGCGACCGTTTCGGATTGAACTCACCAAATCGTCATGACGTATGAGGGATTTTTGCCATTTTTCAAAAGAATGAGCACTTGCATATTTGGAACGCTTGTAGAGTCAGCGTACGAAGTATAGAGTCAGCGTACGAAGAATTGAGCTTAACTTTTGCACACGGTGTCCGTTTTGGGACCATAAGTACTTTTTGGAAATGTAGCGACCGTTTTGGATTGAACTCACCACTTCGTCGTGACGTACGAGGGGTTTTGGCCATTTTTCGAAAGAATGAGCACTTGCATATTTGGAACGCTTCGAGAGTCGGCGGACGAAGAATTGAGCGTAACTTTTGCACACGATGTCCGTTTTGGGCCCATAAGTACTTTATGGAAATGTAGCGACCGTTTTGGATTGAACTCTCCACTTCATCGTGACGTACGAGTCATTTTGGCCATTTGTCGAAAGAATGAGCACTTGCATATTTAGAACGCTTGGAGAGTCGACGGACGAAGAATTGAGCGTGACTTTTGCACACGGTGTCCGTTTTGGGCCCATAACTACTTTTTGGAAATGGAGCGACCGTTCTGGATTGAACTCACCACTTCATCGTGACGTTCGAGGGATTTTGGCCATTTTTCGAAAGAATGAGCACTTGCATATTTGGAACGCTTGTAGAGTCACCGTACGAAGAACTGATCTTAACTTTTGCACACGGTGTCCGTTTTGGACCCATAAGTACTTTTTGGAAATATAGCAACCATTTTGGATTGAACTCACCACATCGTCATGACGTACGAGGGATTTTGGCCATTTTTCGAAAGAATGAGCACTTGCATGTTTACAACGCTTGTAGAGTCAGCGTACGAAGTGCAGAGTCAGCGTACGAAGAATTGAGCTTAACTTTTGCACACGGTGTCCGTTTTGGGTCCATAAGTACTTTTAGAAAATGTAGCGACCGTTTTGGATTGAACTCACCACTTTGTCGTGGCGTACAAGGGATTTTGGCCATTTTTCGATTGAATGAGCACTTGCATATTTAGAAAGCTTGGAGAGTCGACGGACGAAGAATTGGGCGTGACTTTTGCACACGGTGTCCGTTTTGGGCCCATAAGTACTTTTTGAAAATATAGCGACCGTTTTGGATTGAACTCACCACATCGTCATGACGTACGAGGGATTTTTGCCATTTTTCAAAAGAATGAGCACTTGCATATTTGGAATGATTGTAGAGTCAGCGTACGAAGTGTAGAGTCAGCGTACGAAGAATTGAGCTTAACTTTTGCACACGTTGTCCGTTTTGGGCCCACAAGTACTTTTTGGAAATGTAGCGACGGTTTTGGATTGAACTCACCACTTCGTCGTGACGTACGAGGGATTTTGGCCATTTTTCGAAAGAATGAGCACTTGCATATTTGGAACGCTTGTAGAGTCAGCGTACGAAGTGTAGAGTCAGCGTACGAAGAATTGAGCGTAACATTTGCACACGGTGTCCGTTTTGGGCCCATAAGAACATTTTGGAAATGTAGCGACCGTTTTGGATTGAACTCACAACTTCATCGTGACGTATGAGGGATTTAGGCCATTTTTCGAAAGAATGAGCACTTGCATATTTGGAACGCTTGTAGAGTCAGCGTACGAAGTGTAGAGTCAGCGTACGAAGAATTGAGCGTAACATTTGCACACGGTGTCCGTTTTGGGCCCATAAGAACATTTTGGAAATGTAGCGACCGTTTTGGATTGAACTCACAACTTCATCGTGACGTATGAGGGATTTAGGCCATTTTTCGAAAGAATGAGCACTTGCATATTTGGAACGCTTGTAGAGTCAGCGTACGAAGTGTAGAGTCAGCGTACGAAGAATTGAGCGTAACATTTGCACACGGTGTCCGTTTTGGGCCCATAAGAACATTTTGGAAATGTAGCGACCGTTTTGGATTGAACTCACAACTTCATCGTGACGTATGAGGGATTTAGGCCATTTTTCGAAAGAATGAGCACTTGCATATTTGGAACGCTTGGATAGTCGGCGCACGAAGAATTGAGCGTAACTTTTGCCCACGGTGTCCATTTTGGGCCCATAGGTACTTTATGGAAATGTAGCGATCGTTTTGGATTGAACTCTCCACTTCGTCGTGACATAGGAGGCATTTTGGTCATTTTTCGAAAGATTGAGCACTTGCATATTTAGAATGCTTTGAGGGTCGACGGACGAAGAATTGAGCGTAACCTTTACACACGGTGTCCGTTTTGGGCCCATAAGTACTTTTTGGAAATGTGGCGACCGTTTTGGATTGAACTCACCACTTCGTCGTGACGTTTGAGGGATTTTGGCCATTTTTCGAAAGATTGAGCACTTGCATATGTGGAACGCTTGTTGAGTCAGCGTACGAAGAATTGAGCTTAACTTTTGCACACGGTGTCCGTTTTGGGCCCATAAGTACTTTTTGGAAATGTATCGACTGTTTTGGATTGAACTGAGCACTTCATCTTGACGTACGAGGGATTTTGGCCATTTTTCGAAAGAATGAGCACTTGCTTATTTGGAACGCTTGGAGAGTCGGCGTACATAAAATTGAGCGTAACTTTTGCACATGTTGTCCGTTTTGGGCCCATAAGTACTTTTTTGAAATGTAGCGATCGTTTTCGATTGAACTCAACACTTCATCGTGACGTAAGAGGGATTTCGGCCATTTTTCGATAGAATGGGCACTTGTGCATTTGGAACGCTTGGAGAGTCAGCGGACGAAGAATTGAGCGTAACTTTTACACACGGTGTCCGTTTTGGGCCCATAAGTACTTTTTGGAAATGTAGCGACCGTTTTGGGTTGAACTCAGCACTTCGTCGTGACGTAAGAGGGATTTAGGCTATTTTTCGAAAGAATGAGCAGTTGTATATTTGGAACGCTTGGAGAGTCGGCGTACGAAGAATTGAGCTTAACTTTTGCACACGGTGTCCGTTTTGGGACCATAAGTACTTTTTGGAAATGTGGCGACCGGTTAGGATTGAACTCACCACTTCGTCGTGACGTACGAGGGATTTTGGCCATTTTTCAAAGAATGAGCACTTGCATATTTGGAACGCTTGGAGAGTCGGTGTACGTAGAATCGAGCGTAACTCTTGCACACGGTGTCCGTTTTGGACCAATAAGTACTTTTTGGAAATGTAGCAATCGTTTTCGATTGAACTCAGCACTTCGTCATGACGTAAGAGGGATTTCGGCAATTTTTTGAAAGAATGTGCACTTGTACATTTGGAACGCTTGGAGAGTCGGCGGACGAAAAACTGAGCATAACTTTTGCACACAGTGTCCGTTTTGGGCCCATAAGTACTTTTTGAAAATGTAACGACCGTTTTCGATTGAACTCAGCACTTCATTATGATGTAAGAGGGATTCAGGCTATTTTTCGAAAGAATAAGCAGTTGTATATTTGGAACGCTTGGAGAGTCGACGGACGAAGAATTGAGCGTAACTTTTGCCCACGATTTCCATTTAGGGCCCATAAGTAATTTTTGGAAATGTAGCGACTGTTTTGGATTGAACTTACCACTTCGTCGTGACGTACGAGAGATTTTGACCATTTTTTGATAGAATGAGCACTTGAATATTTAGAACGTTTGGAGAGTCGGCGGACGAAGAATTGAGCGTAACTTTTCCACACGGTGTCCGTTTTGGGTCCATAAGTCCTTTTTGAAAATGTAGCGACCATTTTCGATTGAACTCACCACTTCATCGTGACGTACGAGGGATTTTGGCCATTTTTCAAAAGAATGAGCACTTGCATATTTAGAATGCTTTGAGGGTCGACGGACGAAGAATTGAGCGTAACTTTTGCACACGGTGTCCGCTTTGGGCCCATAAGAAGTTTTTGGAAATGTAGCGACCGTTTTGGGTTGAACTCAGCACTTCGTCTTGACGTAAGAGGGATTTTGGCCTTTTTTCGAAAGAATGAGCACTTGCATATTTAGAATGCTTTGAGGGTCGACGGACGAAGAATTGAGCGTAACTTTTGCACACGGTGTCCGCTTTGGGCCCATAAGAAGTTTTTGGAAATGTAGCGACCGTTTTGGGTTGAACTCAGCACTTCGTCTTGACGTAAGAGGGATTTTGGCCTTTTTTCGAAAGAATGAGCACTTGCATATTTAGAATGCTTTGAGGGTCGACGGACGAAGAATTGAGCGTAACTTTTGCACACGGTGTCCGCTTTGGGCCCATAAGAAGTTTTTGGAAATGTAGCGACCGTTTTGGGTTGAACTCAGCACTTCGTCTTGACGTAAGAGGGATTTTGGCCTTTTTTCGAAAGAATGAGCACTTGCATATTTAGAATGCTTTGAGGGTCGACGGACGAAGAATTGAGCGTAACTTTTGCCCACGGTGTCCATTTTGGGCCCATAGGTACTTTATGGAAATGTAGCGATCGTTTTGGATTGAACTCTCCACTTCGTCGTGACATAGGAGGCATTTTGGCCATTTTTCGAAAGATTGAGCACTTGCATATTTAGAATGCTTTGAGGGTCGACGGACGAAGAATTGAGCGTAACCTTTGCACACGGTGTCCGTTTTGGGCCCATAAGTACTTTTTTGGAAATGTGGCGACCATTTTGGATAGAACTCACCACTTCGTCGTGACGTTCGAGGGATTTTGGCCATTTTTTGAAAGAATGAGCACTTGCATATGTGGAATGCTTGTTGAGTCAGCGTACGAAGAATTGAGCTTAACTTTTGCACACGGTGTCCGTTTTGGGCCCATAAGTACTTTTTGGAAATGTATCGACCGTTTTGGATTGAACTGACCACTTCATCGTGACGTACGAGGGATTTTGGCCATTTTTCGAAAGAATGAGCACTTGCATATTTGGAACGTTTGGAGAGTCGGCGTACGTAGAATTGAGCGTAACTTTTACACACGGTGTCCGTTTTGGGCCCATAAGTACTTTTTGGAAATGTAGCGATCATTTTCGATTGAACTCAACACTTCATCGTGACGTAAGAGGGATTTCGGCCATTTTTCGATAGAATGAGCACTTGTGCATTTGGAACGCTTGGAGAGTCAGCGAACGAAGAATTGAGCGTAACTTTTGCACACGGTGTCCGTTTTGGGCCCATAAATACTTTTTGGAAATGTAGCGACCGTTTTGGGTTGAACTCAGCACTTCGTCTTGACGTAAGAGGGATTTAGGCTACTTTTCGAAAGAATGAGCAGTTGTATATTTGGAACGCTTGGAGAGTCGACGTACGAAGAATTGAGCTTAACTTTTACACACGGTGTCCGTTTTGGGACCATAAGTACTATTTGGAAATGTAGCGACCAGTTAGGATTGAACTCACCACTTCGTCGTGACGTACGAGGGATTTTGGCCATTATTCAAAGAATGAGCACTTGCATATTGGGAACGCTTGGAGAGTCGGTGTACGTAGAATCGAGCGTAACTTTTGCACACGTTGTCCGTTTTGGGCCAATAAGTACTTTTTGGAAATGTAGCGATCGTTTTCGTTTGAACTCAACACTTCATCGTGACGTAAGAGGGATTTTGGCAATTTTTTGAAAGAATGTGCACTTGTACATTTGGAACTCTTGGAGAGTCGGCGGTCGAAAAACTGAGCGTAACTTTTGCACACATTGTCCGTTTTGGGCCCATAAGTACTATTTGAAAATGTAACGACCGTTTTCGATTGAACTCAGCACTTCATTGTGATGTAAGAGGGATTTAGCCCATTTTTCAAAAGAATAAGCAGTTGTATATTTGGAATGCTTGGAGAGTCGGCGGACGAAGAATTGAGCGTAACTTTTGCACACGATTTCCATTTTGGGCCCATAAGTAATTTTTGGAAATGTAGCGACCGTTTTGGATTGAACTTACCACTTCGTCGTGACGTACGAGAGATTTTGACCATTTTTTGATAGAATGAGGACTTGAATATTTAGAACGTTTGGAGAGTCGGCGGACGAAGAATTGAGCGTAACTTTTCCACACGGTGTCCATTTTGGGCCCATAAGTACTTTTTGGAAATGTAGCGATCGTTTTCGATTGAACTCACCACTTCATCCTGGCGTACGAGGGATTTTGGCCATTTTTCAAAAGAATGAGCACTTGCATACTTGGAACGCTTGGAGAGGCGGCATACGAAGAATTGAGCGTAACTTTTGCATACGGTATCCGTTTTGGGCCCATAAGTACTTTTTGGAAATGTGGCGACCGATTTGGATTGAACTCACCACTTCGTCGTGAAGTATGAGGGATTTTGGCCATTTATTGAAAGAATGAGTACTTGCATATTTGGAACGCTTGGAGAGTCGGCGTACGAAGAATTGAGCGTAACTTTTGCATACGGTATCCGTTTTGGGCCCATAAGTACTTTTTGGAAATGTGGCGACCGATTTGGATTGAACTCACCACTTCGTCGTGAAGTATGAGGGATTTTGGCCATTTATTGAAAGAATGAGTACTTGCATATTTGGAACGCTTGGAGAGTCGGCGTACGAAGAATTGAGCGTAACTTTTGCATACGGTATCCGTTTTGGGCCCATAAGTACTTTTTGGAAATGTGGCGACCGATTTGGATTGAACTCACCACTTCGTCGTGAAGTATGAGGGATTTTGGCCATTTATTGAAAGAATGAGTACTTGCATATTTGGAACGCTTGGAGAGTCGGCGTACGAAGAATTGAGCGTAACTTTTGCATACGGTATCCGTTTTGGGCCCATAAGTACTTTTTGGAAATGTGGCGACCGATTTGGATTGAACTCACCACTTCGTCGTGAAGTATGAGGGATTTTGGCCATTTATTGAAAGAATGAGTACTTGCATATTTGGAACGCTTGGAGAGTCGGCGTACGAAGAATTGAGCGTAACTTTTGCATACGGTATCCGTTTTGGGCCCATAAGTACTTTTTGGAAATGTGGCGACCGATTTGGATTGAACTCACCACTTCGTCGTGAAGTATGAGGGATTTTGGCCATTTATTGAAAGAATGAGTACTTGCATATTTGGAACGCTTGGAGAGTCGGCGTACGAAGAATTGAGCGTAACTTTTGCATACGGTATCCGTTTTGGGCCCATAAGTACTTTTTGGAAATGTGGCGACCGATTTGGATTGAACTCACCACTTCGTCGTGAAGTATGAGGGATTTTGGCCATTTATTGAAAGAATGAGTACTTGCATATTTGGAACGCTTGGAGAGTCGGCGTACGAAGAATTGAGCGTAACTTTTGCATACGGTATCCGTTTTGGGCCCATAAGTACTTTTTGGAAATGTGGCGACCGATTTGGATTGAACTCACCACTTCGTCGTGAAGTATGAGGGATTTTGGCCATTTATTGAAAGAATGAGTACTTGCATATTTGGAACGCTTGGAGAGTCGGCGTACGAAGAATTGAGCGTAACTTTTGCATACGGTATCCGTTTTGGGCCCATAAGTACTTTTTGGAAATGTGGCGACCGATTTGGATTGAACTCACCACTTCGTCGTGAAGTATGAGGGATTTTGGCCATTTATTGAAAGAATGAGTACTTGCATATTTGGAACGCTTGGAGAGTCGGCGTACGAAGAATTGAGCGTAACTTTTGCATACGGTATCCGTTTTGGGCCCATAAGTACTTTTTGGAAATGTGGCGACCGATTTGGATTGAACTCACCACTTCGTCGTGAAGTATGAGGGATTTTGGCCATTTATTGAAAGAATGAGTACTTGCATATTTGGAACGCTTGGAGAGTCGGCGTACGAAGAATTGAGCGTAACTTTTGCATACGGTATCCGTTTTGGGCCCATAAGTACTTTTTGGAAATGTGGCGACCGATTTGGATTGAACTCACCACTTCGTCGTGAAGTATGAGGGATTTTGGCCATTTATTGAAAGAATGAGTACTTGCATATTTGGAACGCTTGGAGAGTCGGCGTACGAAGAATTGAGCGTAACTTTTGCATACGGTATCCGTTTTGGGCCCATAAGTACTTTTTGGAAATGTGGCGACCGATTTGGATTGAACTCACCACTTCGTCGTGAAGTATGAGGGATTTTGGCCATTTATTGAAAGAATGAGTACTTGCATATTTGGAACGCTTGGAGAGTCGGCGTACGAAGAATTGAGCGTAACTTTTGCATACGGTATCCGTTTTGGGCCCATAAGTACTTTTTGGAAATGTGGCGACCGATTTGGATTGAACTCACCACTTCGTCGTGAAGTATGAGGGATTTTGGCCATTTATTGAAAGAATGAGTACTTGCATATTTGGAACGCTTGGAGAGTCGGCGTACGAAGAATTGAGCGTAACTTTTGCATACGGTATCCGTTTTGGGCCCATAAGTACTTTTTGGAAATGTGGCGACCGTTTTGGATTGAACTCACCACTTCGTCGTGACGTTCGAGGGATTCTGGCCATTTTTCGAAAGATTGAGCACTTGCATATGTGGAACGCTTGTTGAGTCAGCGTACGAAGAATTGAGCTTAACTTTTGCACACGGTGTCCGTTTTGGGCCCATAAGTACTTTTTCGAAATGTATCGACCATTTTGGATTGAACTGACCACTTCATCATGACGTATGAGGGATTTTGGCCATTTTTCGAAAGAATGAGCGCTTGCATATTTGGAACGCTTGGAGAGTCGGCGTACATAGAATTGAGCGTAACTTTTGCACACGGTGTCCGTTTTGGGCCCATAAGTACTTTTTGGAAATGTAGCGACCGTTTTGGGTTGAACTCAGCACTTCATCGGGACGTAAGAGGGATTTCGGTCATTTTTCGAAAGAATGAGCGCTTGCATATTTGGAACGCTTGGAGAGTCGGCGTACATAGAATTGAGCGTAACTTTTACACACGGTGTCCGTTTTGGGCCCATAAGTACTTTTTGGAAATGTAGCGACCGTTTTGGGTTGAACTCAGCACTTCATCGTGACGTAAGAGGGATTTAGGCTATTTTTCGAAAGAATGAGCAGTTTTATATTTGGAACGCTTGGAGAGTCGGCGTACGAAGAATTGAGCTTAACTTTTGCACACGGTGTCCGTTTGGGGACCATAAGCTCTTTTTGGAAATGTGGCGACCGGTTGGGATTGAACTCACCACTTCGTCGTGACGTACGAGGGATTTTGGCCATTTTTCAAAGAATGAGCACTTGCATATTTGGAACGCTTGGAGAGTCTGTGTACGTAGAATCGAGCGTAACTTTTGCACACGGTGTCCGTTTTGGGCCAATAAGTACTTTTTGGAAATGTAGCAATCGTTTTCGATTGAACTCAGCACTTCGTCGTGACGTAAGAGGGATTTCGGCAATTTTTTGAAAGAATGTGCACTTGTACATTTGGAACGCTTGGAGAGTCGGCGGACGAAAAACTGAGCATAACTTTTGCACACAGTGTCCGTTTTGGGCCCATAAGTACTTTTTGAAAATGTAACGACACTTTTCGATTGAACTCAGTACTTCATTGTGATGTAAGAGGGATTCAGGCTATTTTTCGAAAGAATAAGCAGTTGTATATTTGGAACGCTTGGAGAGTCGGCGGACGGAGAATTGAGCGTAACTTTTGCACACGATTTCCATTTTGGGCCCATAAGTAATTTTTGGAAATGTAGCGACTGTTTTAGATTGAACTTACCACTTCGTCGTGACGTACGAGAGATTTTGACCATTTTTTGATAGAATGAGCACTTGAATATTTAGAACGTTTGGAGAGTCGGCGGACGAAGAATTGAGCGTAACTTTTCCACACGGTGTCCGTTTTGGGTCCATAAGTACTTTTTGAAAATGTAGTGACCGTTTTCGATTGAACTCACCACTTCGTCGTGACGTACGAGGGATTTTGGCCATTTTTCAAAAGAATGAGCACTGGCATACTTGGAGCGCTTGGAGAGGCGGCATACGAAGAATTGAGCGTAACTTTTGCACACGGTGTCCATTTTGGGCCCATAAGTACTTTTTGGAAATGTAGCGACCATTTTGGATTGAACTCACCACTTCATCGTGACGTACGAGGGATTTTGGCCATTTTTCAAAAGAATGAGCACTGGCATACTTGGAGCGCTTGGAGAGGCGGCATACGAAGAATTGAGCGTAACTTTTGCACGCGGTGTCCGTTTTGGGTCCATAAGTACTTTTTGGAAATGTAGCGACCATTTTGGATTGAACTCACCACTTCATCGTGACGTACGAGGGATTTTGGCCATTTTTCAAAAGAATGAGCACTGGCATACTTGGAGCGCTTGGAGAGGCGGCATACGAAGAATTGAGCGTAACTTTTGCACGCGGTGTCCGTTTTGGGTCCATAAGTACTTTTTGGAAATGTAGCGACCGTTTTGGATTGAACTCACCACTTCGTCGTGACGTACGAGGGATTTTGGCCATTTTTCGAAAGAATGAGCACTTACTGATTTGGAACGCTTGGAGAGTCGGCGAATGAAGAATAGAGCGTAACTTTTGCACATGATGTCCGTTTTGGGCCAATAGGTACTTTATGGAAATGTAGCGACCGTTTTGGATTGAACTCACCACTTCGTCGTGACGTACGATGGATTTTGGCCATTTTTCAAAAGAATGAGCACATGCATACTTGGAACGCTTGGAGAGGCGGCATACGAAGAATTGAGCGTAACTTTTGCACACGGTGTCCGTTTTGGGCCCATAAGTACTTTTTGGAAATGTAGCGACCGTTTTGGATTGAACTCACCACTTCGTCGTGACGTACGAGGGATTTTGGCCATTTTTCGAAAGAATGAGCACTTACTGATTTGGAACGCTTGGAGAGTCGGCGAATGAAGAATAGAGCGTAACTTTTGCACATGATGTCCGTTTTGGGCCAATAGGTACTTTATGGAAATGTAGCGACCGTTTTGGATTGAACTCACCACTTCGTCGTGACGTACGAGGGATTTTGGCCATTTTTCGAAAGAATGAGCACTTACTGATTTGGAACGCTTGGAGAGTCGGCGAATGAAGAATAGAGCGTAACTTTTGCACACGGTGTCCGTTTTGGGCCCATAAGTACTTTTTGGAAATGTAGCGACCGTTTTGGATTGAACTCACCACTTCGTCGTGACGTACGAGGGATTTTGGCCATTTTTCGAAAAATTGAGCACTTACATATTTGGAACGCTTGGAGAGTCGGCGAACGAAGAATTGAGCGTAACTTTTGCACACGATTTCCATTTTGGGCCCATAGGTACTTTATGGAAATATAGCGACCGTTTTAGATTGAACTCTCCACTTCATCGTGACGGACGAGGCATTTTGGCCATTTTTCGAAAGAATGAGCACTTGCATATTTAGAACGCTTGGAGAGTCGACGGACTAAGAATTGAGCGTAACCTTTGCACACGGTGTCCGTTTTTGGCCCATAAGTACTTTTTGGAAATGTAGCGACCGTTTTGGATTGAACTCACCACTTCGTCATGACGTTCGAGGGATTTTGGCCATTTTTCGAAAGAATGAGCACTTGCATATTTAGAACGCTTGGAGAGTCGACGGACTTAGAATTGAGCGTAACTTTTGCACACTGTGTCCGTTTTGGGCCCATAAGTACTTTTTGGAAATGTAGCGACCGTTTTGGATTGAACTCACCACTTCGACGTGACGTTAGAGGGATTTTGGCCATTTTTCGAAAGAATGAGCACTTGCACATTTGGAACGCTTGTAGAGTCAGCGTACGAAAAACTGATCTTAACTTTTGCACACGGTGTCCGTTTTGGTCCCATAAGTACTTTTTGGAAATGTAGCGACCGTTTTGGATTGAACTCACCACTTCATCGTGAATTATGAGGGATTCTGGCCATTTTTTGAAAGAATGAGTACTTGCATATTTGGAACGCTAGGAGAGTTGACGAACGAGGAATTGAGCGTAACTTTTGCACACGGTGTCCGTTTTGGGCCCATAAGTACTTTTTGGAAATGTAGCGACCATTTTGGATTGAACTCACCACTTCATCGTGACGTTCGAGGGATTTTGGCCATTTTTCGAAAGAATGAGAACTTGCACATTTGGAACGCTTGTAGAGTCAGCGTACGAAGAATTGATCTTAACTTTTGCACACGGTGTCCGTTTTGGGCCCATAAGTACTTTTTGGAAGTTTAGCGACCGTTTTGGATTGAACGCACCACTTCGTCGTGACGTATGAGGGATTTTGGCCCTTTTTTGAAAGAATGAGTACTTGCATATTTGGAACGCTTGGAGAGTCGGCGAACGAAGAATTGAGCGTAACTTTTGCACACGGTGTCCACTTTGGGCCCATAGGTACTTTATGGAAATGTAGCGACCGTTTTGGATTGAACTCTCCACTTCACCGTGACATAGGAGGCATTTTGGCCATTTTTCGAAAGAATGAGCACTTGCATATTTAGAACACTTTGAGAGTTGACGGACGAAGAATTGAGCGTAACCTTTGCACAGGGTGTCCGTTTTTGGCCCATAAGTACTTTTTGGAAATGTAGCGACCGTTTTGGGTTGAACTCAGCACTTCGTCGTGACGTAAGAGGGATTTAGGCTATTTTTCGAAAGAATGAGCAGTTGTACATTTGGAACGCTTGGAGAGTCGACGGACGAAAAACTGAGCGTAACTTTTGCACAAAGTGTCCGTTTTGGGCCCATAAGTACTTTTTGAAAATGTAACGACCGTTTTCGATTGAACTCAGCACTTCAGTGTGATGTAAGAGGGATTTAGGCCATTTTTCGAAAGAATAAGCAGTTGTATATTTGGAACGCTTGGAGAGTCGGGGGACGAAGAATTGAGCGTAACTTTTGCACACGATTTCCATTTTGGGCCCATAAGTAATTTTTGGAAATGTAGCGACCGTTTTGGATTGAACTTACCACTTCGTCGTGACGTACGAGAGATTTTGACCATTTTTTGATAGAATGAGCACTTGAATATTTAGAACGTTTGGAGAGTCGGCGGACGAAGAATTGAGCGTAACTTTTCCACACGGTGTCCGTTTTGGGCCCATAAGTACTTTTTGGAAATGTAGCGACCGTTTTCGATTGAACTCACCACTTCGTCGTGACGTACGAGGGATTTTGGCCATTTTTCAAAAGAACGAGCACTTGCATACTTGGAACGCTTGGAGAGGCGGCATACGAAGAATTGAGCGTAACTTTTGCACACGGTGTTCGTTTTGGGCCCATAAGTACTTTTTGAAAATGTAGCGATCGTTTTGGATTGAACTCACCACTTCATCGTGACGTACGAGGGATTTTGGCCATTTTTTGAAAGAATGAGCACTTACATATATGGAACGCTTGGAGAGTCGGCGTACTAAGAATTGAGCGTAACTTTTGCACACGGTGTCCGTTTTGGGCCCATAAGTACTTTTTGGAAATGTAGCGATCGTTTTGGATTGAACTCACCACTTCGTCGTGACGTACGATGGATTTTGGCCATTTTTTGAAAGAATGAGCACTTGCATATTAGGAATGCTTGGAGAGTCAGCGTACGAAGAATTGAGCGTAACTTTTACACGCAGTGTCCGTTTTGGGACCATAAGTACTTTTTGGAAATGTAGCGACCATTTTCGATTGAACTCACCACTTCGTCGTGACGTATGAGGGATTTTGGCCATTTTTTAAAAGAATGAGCACTTGCATACTTGGAACGCTTGGGGAGTCGGCGTACGAAGAATTGAGCGTAACTTTTCCACACGGTGTCCGTTTTGGGCCCATAAGTACTTTTTGGAAATGTAGCGAACGTTTTGGATTGAACTCACCACTTCGTCATGACGTACGAGGGATTTTCATCGTGAATTATGAGGGATTTTGGCCATTTTTTGAAAGAATGAGCACTTACATATTTGGAACGCTTGGAGAGTCGGCGGACGAAGAATTGAGCGTAACTTTTGCACAAGATGTCCGTTTTGGGCCCATAGGTACTTTATGGAAATGTAGCGACCGTTTTAGATTGAACTCTCCACTTCATCATGACGGACGAGGCATTTTGGCCATTTTTCGAAAGAATTAGCACTTGCATATTTAGAAGGCTTGGAGAGTCGACGGACTAAGAATTGAGCGTAACCTTTGCACACGGTGTCCATTTTTCGCCCATAAGTACTTTTTGGAAATGTAGCGATCGTTTTGGATTGAACTCACCACTTCGTAGTGACGTTCGAGGGATTTTGGCCATTTTTCGAAAGAATGAGCACTTACATATTTAGAATGCTTGGAGAGTCGACGGACTAAGAATTAAGCGTAACTTTTGCACACTGTGTCCGTTTTGGGCCCATAAGTACTTTTTGGAAATGTAGCGATCGTTTTGGATTGAACTCACCACTTCGTCGTGATGTTCGAGGGATTTTGGCCATTTTTCGAAAGAATGAGCACTTGCATATTTGGAACGCTTGGAGAGTCGGCGTACGAGGAATTGAGTTTAACTTTTGCACACGGTGTCCGTTTTGGGCCCATAAGTAATTTTTGGAAATGTAGCGATCGTTTTAGATTGAACTCACCACTTCGTCGTGACGTACGAGGGATTTTGGCCATTTTATGAAAGAATGATCACTTGCATATTTGAAACGCTTGGAGAGTCGGCGTACGAGGAATTGAGTTTAACTTTTGCGCATGGTGTCCGTTTTGGGCCCATAAGTAATTTTTGGAAATGTAGCAACCGTTTTAGATTGAACTCACCACTTCGTCGTGACGTACGAGGGATTTTGGCCATTTTTCGATGGAATGAGCAATTGCATATTTCGAACGCTTGGAGAGTCGACGGACAAAGAATTGAGCGTAACTTTTGCACACGGTGTCCGTTTTGGGCCCATAAGTACTTTTTGGAAATGTAGTGACCGTTTTCGATTGAACTCACCACTTCATCGTGACGTACGATGGATTTTGTCCATTTTTTGAAAATATGAGCACTTGCATATTTGGAACGCTTGGAGAGTCAGCGTACGAAGAATTGAGCTTAACTTTTGCACGCATTGTCCGTTTTGGGACCATAAGTACTTTTTGGAAATGTAGCGACCGTTTTCGATTGAACTCACCACTTCATCGTGACGTACGAGGGATTTTGTTCATTTTTTGAAAGAATGAGCACTTGCATATTTGGAACGCTTGGAGAGTCGGCGTACGAAGAATTGAGCTTAACTTTTGCACACGGTGTCCGTTTTGGGCCCATAAGTACTTTTTCGAAATGTAGCGACCGTTTTGGATTGAACTCACCACTTCGTCGTGACGTACGGGGGATTTTTACCATTTTTTGATAGAATGAGCACTTGCATATTTAGAACGTTTGGAGAGTCGGCGTACAAAGAATTGAGCGTAACTTTTGCACGCAGTGTCCGTTTTGGGACCATAAGTACTTTTTGGAAACGTAGCGACCGTTTTTGATTGAACTCACCACTTCGTCGTGACGTTCGAGGCATTTTGGCCATATTTTGAAGGAATGAGCACTTGTATATTTGGAACGCTTGGAGACTCGGCGTACTAAGAATTGATCGTAACTTTTGCACACGGTGTCCGTTTTGGGCCCATAAGTACTTTTTGGAAACGTAGCGACCGTTTTTGATTGATCTCACCACTTCGTCGTGACGTACGGGGGATTTTTACCATTTTTTGATAGAATGAGCACTTGCATATTTGGAACGCTTGGAGACTCGGCGTACTAAGAATTGATCGTAACATTTGCACACGGTGTCCGTTTTAGGCCCATAAGTACTTTTTGGAAGTGTAGCGATTGTTTTGGATTGAACTCACCACTTCGTCGTGACGTACGAGAGATTTTGGCCATTTTTCGAAAGAATGGGCAACCGCATATTTGGAACGCTTGGAGAGTCGGCGTATGAAGAATTGAGCTTAACTTTTGCAAACGGTGTCCGTTTTGGGCCCATAAGTACTTTTTGGAAATGTAGTGACCGTTTTGGATTGAACTCACCACTTCGTCGTGACGTACGAGGGATTTTGGCCATTTTTTGAAAGAATGAGCACTTGCATATTTGGAATGCTTGGAGAGTCGATGGACGAAGAATTGAGTGTAACTTTTGCACACGGTGTACGTTTTGTGCCCATAAGTACTTTTTGGAAATGTAGTGGCCATTTTAGATTGAACTCAGTACTTCATTGTGACGTAAAAGGGATTTTGGCCATTTTTCAAAAGAATGAGCACTTGCATACTTGGAACGCTTGGGGAGTCGGCGTACGAAGAATTGAGCGTAATTTTTCCACACGGTGTCCGTTTTGGGCCCATAAGTACTTTTTGGAAATATAGCGAACGTTTTGGATTGAACTCACCACTTTGTCATGACGTATGAGGGATTTTTGCCATTTTACGAAAGAATAAGAACTTGCAAATTTGGAATGCTTGGAGAGTCCGTGTACGAAGAATTGAGCTTAACTTTTGTACACGGTGTCCGTTTTGGGCCCATATGTACTTTTTGGAAATGTAGCGACCGTTTTGGATTGAACTCACCACTTCATCGTGACGCACGAGAGATTTTGGCCATTTTTCGAAAGAATGAGCACTTGCATGTTTAGAACGCTTGGAGAGTCGTCGGACGAAGAATTGAGCGAAACTTTTGCACCCGGTGTCCGTTTTAGGCCCATTAGTACTTTTTGGAAATGTAGTGATCGTTTTGGATTGAACTCACCACTTCTTCGTGATGTACGAGGGATTTAGGCCATTTTTTGAAAGAATGAGCACCTATATATTTGGAACGCTGGGAGAGTCAGCGGTTGAAGAATTGAGCGTAACTTTTGCACACGGTGTCCGTTTTGGGCCCATAAGTACTTTTTGAAAATGTAGCGACCGTTTTGGATTGAACCCACCACTTCGTCACGACGTACAAGGGATTTTGCCCATTTTATGAGAGAATGAGCACTTGCATATTTGGAACGCTTGGAGAGTCGGCGTACGAGGAATTGAGATTAACTTTTGCACACGGTGCCCGTTTTGGGCCCATAAGTAATTTTTGGAAATGTAGCGACCGTTTTGGATTGAACCCACCACTTCGTCACGACGTACAAGGGATTTTGCCCATTTTATGAGAGAATGAGCACTTGCATATTTGGAACGCTTGGAGAGTCGGCGGACGAAGAATTGAGCGTAACTTTTGCACACGGCGTCCGTTTTGGGCCCATAAGTACTTTTTGGAAATGTAGCGACCGTTTTCGATTGAACTCACCACTTCAATGTGACGTACGATGGATTTTGTCCATTTTTTGAAAAAATGAGCACTTGCATATTTGGAACACATGGAGAGTCGGCGTACGAAGAATTGAGCGTAACTTTTGCACGCATTGTCCGTTTTGGGACCATAAGTAATTTTTGGAAATGTAGCGATCGTTTTCGATTGAACTCACCACTTCGTCGTGACGTACGAGGGATTTTGTTCATTTTTCGAAAGAATGAGCACTTGCATATTTGGAACGCTTGGAGAGTCTGCGTACGAAGAATTGAGCTTAACTTTTGAACACGGTGTCCGTTTTGGGCCCATAAGTACTTTTTGGAAACGTAGCGACCGTTTTGGATTGAACTCAGCACTTCGTCGTGACGTACGGGGGATTCTGGCCATTTTTTGAAAGAATGAGCATTTGCATATTTGGAACGCTTGTAGAGTCGACGTGCGAAGAATTGAGCGTAACTTTTGCACACGTTGTCCGTTTTAGGCCCATAAGTACTTTTTGGAAACGTAGCGACCGTTTTGGATTGAACTCACTACTTCGTCGTGACGTACGGGGGATTCTGGCCATTTTTTGAAAGAATGAGCATTTGCATATTTGGAACGCTTGTAGAGTCGACGTGCGAAGAATTGAGCGTAACTTTTGCACACGTTGTCCGTTTTAGGCCCATAAGTACTTTTTGGAAATGTAGCGAACGTTTTAGATTGAACTCATCACTTCATCGTGACGTACGAGGTATTCTGGCCATTTTTCAAAAGAATGAGGACTTGCATATTTGGAACACATGGAGAGTCAGCGTACGAAGAATTGAGCTTAACTTTTGCACACGGGGTCCGTTTTTGGACCATAAGTAATTTTTGGAAATGTAGCGAACGTTTTAGATTGAACTCACCACTTCATCGTGACGTACGAGGTATTCTGGCCATTTTTCGATGGAATGAGCACTTGCATATTTAGAACGCTTGGAGAGGCGACGGACGAAGAATTGAGCGTAACTTTTGCACACGGTGTCCGTTTTGGGCCCATAAGTACTTTTTTGAAATGTAGCGACCGTTTTGGATTGAACTCACCACTTCGTCGTGACGTACGGGGAATTTTGGCCATTTTTTGAAAGAATGAACATTTGCATACTTGGAACGCTTGTAGAGTCGACGTGCGAAGAATTGAACGTAACATTTGCACACGGTGTCCGTTTTGGGCCCATAAGTACTTTTTGAAAATGTAGCGACCGTTTTGGATTGAACCCACCACTTCGTCATGACGTACGAGAGAGTTTGGCCATTTTATGAAAGAATGAGCACTTGCATATTTGGAACGCTTGGAGAGTCGGCGTACGAGGAATTGAGATTAACTTTTGCACACGGTGTCCGTTTTGGGCCCATAAGTAATTTTTGAAAATACAGCGATCGTTTTAGATTGAACTCACCACTTCGTCGTGACGTACGAGGTATTTTGGACATTTTTTGATGGAATGAGCACTTGCATATTTGGACCGCTTGGAGAGTCGGCGTACGAACAATTGAGCGTAACTTTTGCACACGGTGTCCG
>NW_019262585.1:1483-3456 GCF_002742605.1 Olea europaea var. sylvestris | reverse complement strand
GAGCATTTGCATATTTGGAACGCTTGTAGAGTCGACGTGCGAAGAATTGAACGTAACATTTGCACACGGTGTCCGTTTTGGGCCCATAAGTACTTTTTGGAAATGTAGCGACCGTTTTGGATTGAACTCACCACTTCGTCGTGACGTACGAGGGATTTTGACCATTTTTCGAAAGAATGAGCACTGCATATTTAGAACGCTTGGAGAGTCAACGGACGAAGAATTGAGCGTAACTTTTGCACAGTTTTGGATTGAACTCACCACTTCATCGTGACGTACGAGGGATTTTGGCCATTTTATAAAAGAATGAGCACTTGTATATTTGGAATGCTTGGAGAGTCGGCGTACAAGGAATTGAGATTAACTTTTGCACACGGTGCCCGTTTTGGGCCCATAAGTAATTTTTGGAAATGTAGCGACCGTTTTAGATTGAACTCACCACTTCGTCGTGACGTACGAGGGATTTTGGCCATTTTTCGATGGAATGAGCACTTGCATATTTTGAATGCTTGGAGAGTCGACGGACGAAGAATTGAGCGTAACTTTTGCACACGGTGTCCGTTTTGGGCCCATAAGTACTTTTTGGAAATGTAGCGACCGTTTTCGATTGAACTCACCACTTCATCGTGACGTACGATGGATTTTGTTCATTTTTTGAAAAAATGAGCACTTGCATATTTGGAACGCAAGGAGAGTCGGCGTACGATGAATTGTGCGTAACTTTTGCACGCATTGTCCGTTTTGGGACCATAAGTACTTTTTGGAAATGTAGTGACCGTTTTCGATTGAACTCACCACTTCGTCGTGGCGTACGAGGGATTTTGTTCATTTCACGAAAGAATGAGCACTTGCATATTTGGAACGCTTGGAGAGTCTGCGTACGAAGAATTGAGCTTAACTTTTGCACATGGTGTCCGTTTTGGGCCCATAAGTACTTTTTGGAAACGTAGCGACCGTTTTGGATTGAACTCACCACTTCGTCGTGACGTACGGGGGATTCTGGCCATTTTTTGAAAGAATGAGCATTTGCATATTTGGAACGCTTGTAGAGTCGACGTGCGAAGAATTGAGTGTAACATTTGCACACGGTGACCGTTTTGGGCCCATAAGTACTTTTTGGAAATGTAGCAACCGTTTTGGATTGAACTCACCACTTCATTGTGATGTACGAGGGATTTTTGCCATTTTTTGAAAGAATGAGAACTTGCATATTTGGAACGCTTGGAGAGTCAGCGGACGAAGAATTGAGCGTAACTTTTGCACATGGTGTCCGTTTTGGGCCCATAAGTACTTTTTGGAAATGTAGCGACCGTTTTGGATTGAACTCACCACTTCGTCGTGACATACGAGGGATTTTGGCCATTTTATAAAAGAATGAGCACTTGCATTTTTGGAACGCTTGGAGAGTCGGCGTACGAGGAATTGAGATTAACTTTTGCACACGGTGTCCGTTTTTGGACCAAAAGTAATTTTTGGAAATGTAGCGAACGTTTTAGATTGAACTCACCACTTCATCATGACATACGAGGTATTTTGGCCATTTTTCGATGGAATGAGCACTTGCATACTTAGAACGCTTGGAGAGTCGACGGGCGAAGAATTGAGCGTAACTTTTGCACACGGTGTCCGTTTTGGGCCCATAAGTACTTTTTTGAAATGTAGCGACCGTTTTGGATTGAACTCACCACTTCGTCGTGACGTACAGGGAATTTTGGCCATTTTTTGAAAGAATGAGAATTTGCATACTTGGAACGCTTGTAGAGTCGACGTGCGAAGAATTGAACGTAACATTTGCACACGGTGTCCGTTTTGGGCCCATAAGTACTTTTTGAAAATGTAGCGACCCTTTTGGATTGAACCCACCACTTCGTCATGACGTACGAGAGATTTTGGCCATTTTATGAAAGAATGAGCACTTGCATATTTGGAACGCTTGGAGAGTCGGCGGACGAAGAATTGAGCGTAACTTTTGC
>NW_019262585.1:0-1116 GCF_002742605.1 Olea europaea var. sylvestris | reverse complement strand
GTGACGTACGAGGGATTTTGGCCATTTTATAAAAGAATGAGCACTTGCATATTTGGAATGCTTGGAGAGTCGGCGTACGAGGAATTGAGATTAACTTTTGCACACGGTGTCCGTTTTTGGACCATAAGTAATTTTTGGAAATGTAGCGAACGTTTTAGATTGAACTCACCACTTCGTCGTGACGTACGAGGTATTTTGGCCATTTTTCGATGGAATGAGCACTTGCATATTTAGAACGCTTGGAGAGTCGACGAACGAAGAATTGAGCGTAACTTTTGCACACGGTGTCCGTTTTGGGCCCATAAGTACTTTTTTGAAATGTAGCGACCGTTTTGGATTGAACTCACCACTTCGTCGTGACGTACGGGGAATTTTGGCCATTTTTTGAAAGAATGAGCATTTGCATATTTGGAACACTTGTAGAGTCGACGTGCGAAGAATTGAGCGTAACATTTGCACACGGTGTCCGTTTTGGGCCCATAAGTACTTTTTGGAAATGTAGCGACCATTTTGGATTGAACTCACCACTTCGTCGTCACGTACGAGAGATTTTGGCCATTTTTCGAAAGAATGAGCACTTGTATATTTGGAACGCTTGGAGAGTCGGCGGACGAAGAATTGAGCGTGACTTTTCCACATGGTGTCCGTTTTGGGCCCATAAGTACTTATTGGAAATGTAGCGACCGTTTTGGATTGAACTCACCACTTCGTCGTGACGTACGAGGGATTTTGGCCATTTTATAAAAGAATGAGAACTTGCATATTTGGAATGCTTGGAGAGTCGGCGTACAAGGAATTGAGATTAACTTTTGTACACGGTGTCCGTTTTGGGCCAATAAGTAATTTTTGGAAATGTAGCGATCGTTTTAGATTGAACTCACCACTTCGTCATGACGTACGAGGTATTTTGGCGATTTTTCGAGGGAATGAGCACTTGCATATTTGGACCGCTTGGAGAGTCGTCGTACGAACAATTGAGCGTAACTTTTGCACACGCTGTCCGTTTTGGGCCCATAAGTACTTTATGGAAACTTAGCGACCGTTTCGGATTGAACTCACCACTTCGTCGTGACGTACGGGGGATTTTGGCCATTTTTTAAAAGAATGAGCATTTGC
>NW_019262584.1:41560-43879 GCF_002742605.1 Olea europaea var. sylvestris | reverse complement strand
TTTTTTTTTAATGATGTAATTGATTTTTAATTTATTTTTAACTTCATGCTATTATTTCTTTTTGGTTCTAACATTTATCATGTAGTAAATCCAATCACACTTGTATCTGGGGCTCAGAACTTGAAAATAATAATAATGAGTTAAAAAGAATATTCCACGATTGGTTCAATCTAAAGAAATGGGCCTCACAGCTATATCATAGAGACAAAAATCTATCACGAGTTTACTACTATATGTCCTAAACATACTGAGGACCCAAGGGGGTTTCTCAAGATTTGGCTGAAAATGGGGCACAATCTTTACTAAAGCCCGGATCATATAATAATCTAAAATATCTATGCATGCATAATATGTTGGTATGAAAGAAACTTGTATATTTATTCATATATAATTATTACAATATTGGTGTATTTATATAGACAAAGCTAGGCTATACAGGGACTGCAAAAATTTTAGGCTACAATTGTGGATATGTTGACCCTATAATTGGGGGATTGTAGTGCATGATTCTTGCCTGTGATCTTCCCTTCAATAGCTCGAGGACAATTCACGCCAACACTCCCCCTCAAGTTGGTACGTATATGTCGATGAGTCCCAACTTGTCTAGTGAGTAGTGTCAGAACTTGTCCTTTTTTATTTATTGATTTTCTAATTTACAATGGTTAAATACAAGAATATATATATATATATGCAGAATGTTAACGTATTGTATGGATTTCATGGCCATAATTCTGTAGAGCTATTGAAGGAAAGGAATTCCTCCATCCTAAATGGCCTCCAATGTCCCTTGATTTCTCTTTAATTGACAGCTGATGCCAACACTCCCCCTCAAGTTGATGCATAGATATCTCTAACGTGCAACTTGTCAAGTGAGTTGTGAAAGTCCTTGTTCAAGACAGCGTTGGTAAGAATGTCTGCTAGCTGGTCTTCAGACTTTACAAATGGAAATTTGATGATCTTGGCTTTCAGGTTCTTTTTGATAAAGTGCCTGTCCACTTCCACATGCTTAGTCCTATCGTGTTGAACCGAGTTATGAGATATGTCAATGGCAGTCTTATTATCACAAAAAAGATTCATCTCTGAAGTAGGAGCAAAACCAATCTCTGTTAATAACTGTTTGAGCCAAAGTAGTTCACAAAGTCCTTTGGCCATTCCACGGAACTCCGCCTCTGCACTTGGGAGTGCTACCACTTTTTGTTTTTTACTCCTCCATGTAACTAGATTTCCACCAACAAATGTGAAACACCCCGAAGTAGACCTCCTATCTAAGAGATTTCCTGCCCAATCTGCGTTCGGATTGCCATCAATCCTCAAGTGATGGTTCTTTAAAAACATGATCCCCTTACCAGGAGAACCCTTCAAGTATCGTAATATGTGAATTACAGCATCCATATGATCTTTACTTGGGTAGTGCATAAACTGGCTAACTACACTTACAGCATAAGCAATGTTAGGTTGAGTATGAGAGAGATAAGTTAGCTTGCCAACTAATCTTTGATATTTCCCCTTATCCATTGGTACTTGGTCCGGATATTCACAACTAATCTCCCTTGATTTCTCTTTAATTGACAGCTGATGCCAACTCCCCCTCAAGTTGATGCATAGATATCTCTAATGTGCAACTTGTCAAGTGAGTTGTGAAAATCTTTGTTCAAGACAGCCTTGGTAAGAATGTCTGCTAGCTGGTCTTCAGACTTTACAAATGGAAATTTGATGATCTTGGCTTCCAGGTTCTCTTTGATAAAGTGCCTGTCCACTTCCACATGCTTAGTCCTATCGTGTTGAACCGGGTTATGAGATATGTCAATGGCAGTCTTATTATCACAAAAAAGATTCATCTCTGAAGTAGGAGCAAAACCAATTTCCATTAATAACTGTTTGAGCCAAAGTAGTTCACAAAGTCCTTTGGCCATTCCACGGAACTCCGCCTCTTCACTTGAGAGTGCTACCACTTTTTATTTTTTACTCCTCCATGTAACTAGATTTCCACCAACAAATGTGAAACACCACGAAGTAGACCTCCTATCTAAGAGATTTCCTGCCCAATCTACGTCCGTATTGCCATCAATCCTCAAGTGATGGTTCTTTGAAAACATGATCCCCTTACCAAGAGAACCCTTCAAGTATCATAATATGCGAATTACAGCATCCATATGATCTTTGCTTGGGTAGTGCATAAACTGGCTAACTACACTTACAACATAAGCAATGTTAGGTCGAGTATGAGAGAGATATATTAGCTTGCCAACTAATCTTTGATATTTCCCCTTATCCATTGGTACTTGGTCCGGATATTCACTCAGTTTGGGGTTTTTCATA
>NW_019262584.1:28930-33588 GCF_002742605.1 Olea europaea var. sylvestris | reverse complement strand
AAAAAATCAAAGATAATGGATTCCACTGTTGTGATCTAGGATTTGATGCCAAAATATTAAAACCAGTACCACGAGCATATCTAAGATGTGCAGTTCCAATTTAGGAAGCAGGCAACAAACTTGATTTCACAATACCTCTTGCAATGCTCTTAGTCATTTCTCCAGGCCCGATAAAACCTAGCTTGTAGGAGTTGCTTGAATTGGTACAATGGTCGTCATCAAGAATTTTCGAGGACAAACTAACAATGAACTGAAAGAAATGGAGAAAAAGTGGATAGTGTTTTCTAACTAAACCAATGAGCATATTTTTATTTATAAAAAATTACAATAATAGACTCCCTTGAAGATAGGGTCAAAGTAAACAAGATAACTTTACAAAATTAAGCAAGTTGTTGAACATTTGAATCTATCCTATCATGATCTGTACAAGGATAAGTTGTTGAGTGAACTTTTGTTGATTTTAACGAAAATTGTCATAAGAAACAAGAATCCAAAATAATAAATTAGTACTTCAAATTCATACCCATGGAAGACATCATGGATATGAATATTAGTAGCTAGATCTTTCTCTCATTGCTCCTCACAAAGTATTATTCATTAATGGGGCAAGCCAATAAAACAATATGGAGAGGAAAGAGGATCTAGCCTTTATATAGGAATTTATTGAGCTGTCTCATTAATGACTCCAACCTTAATTAGGGTTAAAAATATTTTTGGTCTACATACTTAAAATTATATCCCGTAAGGTGTAAAATGGCCTAGGTAATCACTTAGCGTATTGGACTTAATCATAGTATCATTATGGGCCATATATCTACCTCGTGAAATTTACAATCAAATGGAAAGCCCATATTTAGAATTATTCTACCATTCTCCCACTTGGATAAACATTTGATTGCTATGAAACAAAACTTTTGACTTTCGGGTTAGACTACATAGGTGACCACATTAGTATATTTCCAATGATAACACCTTATGCACATATCCAATCCAACAAGAATGTCGACACGGAACATGGTGTCATTACACCATTTAAACGATGTAAGACCACTCCACAGCTACAAATGCCAACATCCTTATCGACATGGATCCCCATCCTCCAACTAATGTGTTAGTTTGTGGTGTGAACTTAGCACCAAATGTGATAAATAAATTGTGCTAATTTATATCGATCCTCATAATACTTCAAATCAAAATGAAGCAACATGCCTCTAAAAGAGACTCATCTTATGTTTTTATTCGTTATATCTCGAGATCATAATAATATCATAATTAAAAAAAATAAGTCAAAGGATAGTTGAAATTTTATTTTATTGTTGGAAAGGACTATACCTGAAAAACATATGAGTTGACTATGTACCTCATAAAGAGATCAAGCCAAAATGTAGTTATTTTACATAAAAAAACTTCCACCAACCAAAAAATCAAAGGTTTCCACAGTACCCATTAGCAACATGTGTCTTAAAATGTGCTCAAAGGATCTATAGTCACCGCCTCTGTATTGATATGCTCTATTTTCTTCTCCCCTTCCTTAACTCTATCCCCAACTACCAAATATTTGATGCCAATGTATTTTGGCTTACCACAACTTTTATTATTCCTTGAAAACAACATCGATGTTCTATTAACACGATAAATAGTGATTAACCTCGAGATGGAATCAACAACTTTCAACACAGAAATGAAATTTCTTAACCAAACGGCATGGACTATAGCTGATGTAATCCAAGGATCGAGCTTGAAGACGACTAGTTCGAGTCGAGACCTGTTGAGTATCGAAGGCGGACTGATGACGTGATCGAGGGAAAAGCAAGAGAAACAAGCGATGGGATTGCTCGTTCAAGAAACCATTGACCGAACGATGTTCGAGACGCAAAATGAGGCAACATTTATGTTCGGGTCAAGGGCCAAATCAAAGTAGATCGATACAATACAAGTGGGTGAAGTTCGGGCTGAGACGTAATGCCATGCGACCGCATAGCATGTCTAGCATGCGATCGCATGCTCATTGATAGGGAAATCAAGAGGTTGATTCCTAATAACCATGTGACAGAAACCCAATAGCCCATACAACCACACAGGCTTAAGTGACGCCCATGTTTTTCAAATTTCGCAACTTACCTTATTTCAATAGGACTCTATCTTATACAATATTTTTGTAATCTTGGAACTTTATCTGTTACTTACCATATTTTAGGCTAGTATTAGAGTTTATTTCCTACCAAAATTTGTGCTAGATTCTCTACATATAAATAGACTTATTTTCCATTGTATTTTATTTACGACACATTATTTTGTGAGATTTAATACAAAAGGCTTATTGCTTTCAATTCCTTGTTCTTAATTGAGCACATTGAACTTATCAAGATTATTCTTATGGCGTTCTTCCAATCCAGTGCGAGCCTTAGGTTGTGTAATCAAGGGGTCCTTCAAGCAACAAGTATGTGAGGGTCAAGTTAAGCTGAGGAATGAGAAAGAGAGAAGAGTGAAAGAGCTAGAGAAGAGGAGAGAAATGGTGAGGTTATGAGTAAGAGAGAAAACAGTGAGGTTGTGAGTAAGAGAGAAAATGGTGAGGTAGCTATTAGAGAGAAAAAGAGAGAGGAGCCATATAAGAGAAAAGAAAGAGAGTTTTCAGAGATAAAAGAGAGGTTATGAACGAATTTCTTTGCAAAAGTAAGTGATTTGAAGAGAGCAGTGGGTGAGAGAAGAAATGATTGCGTTGTTGTATAAAGAAACACTCCTTCAATTTTGAGGAAACTAACCCCATCCCTCCCTAGTTTGGCTAAGTCTTTGTTGCAGGAATTTGAAGACATATTCCTGGAGGACATGCCTAGTGGGTTACCACCCATACGAGGCATTGAACACCAGATTGACTTCATACCTGGAGCTATCATTCCAAATTGACTAGCTTACCGAAACAATCTCCAGGAGACAAAAGAACTTTAGGGGCAAGTAGAGAAGTGGATGAGGAAGGGTTATATAAGGGAAAACATGAGTCAATGTACAGTACCAGTATTACTTGTACAAAAGAAAGATGGATCTTGGAGAATGTGTGTGGATTGTAGAGCCATCAACAACATAACGGTAAAGTATCGTCACCCAATCCCTAGGTTAGATGACATGTTGGATGAATTGTATGGTGCATATATCTTTAGTAAAATTGATCTTAAGAGTGGGTACCATCAAATTTGCATGAGAGGAGGTGATGAGTGGAAAACTACATTTAAAACTAAGTATGACTTGTATGAATGGTTGGTTATGACATTTGGACTCACTAATGCATAGAGCACTTTTATGTATTTAATGAATCATGTTTTACATGCTTATATAGGAAAGTTTGTTGTGGTTTACTTTGATGACATTTTAATCTATAGCAAAAACCTTCACAAGCATTTGGAACACTTGAGACGTGTGCTTGTAGTGTTAAGAAAAGAACAATTGTATGCTAATTTCAAGAAATGCACGTTTTGTATGGATAAAGTTGTCTTTCTAGGTTTTGTGGTTAGTGCTAATGGGGTAGAGGTAGATGAAGAAAATATCAAAGCTATTAAAGATTGGCCTACATCTAAAACTATAACAGAAGTTAGGAGTTTCCATAGTTTAGCTAGTTTCTATAGGTGGTTTGTAAAGGATTTTAGCACGATCACAGCACCTCTCACTGGAGTCGTTAAAAAGATTGTGGGTTTTCGTTGGGGTGATGAATAGGAGCATGCATTTAGTACCATTAAGAATAAATTATGTAAAGCACCTGTTTTAGCATCACCTGATTTCAACAAAACTTACGAGATTGAGTGTGATGCATCAGGAATAGACATTGGAGCAGTTTTAATGCAAGAAAGGAGGTCGATAGCCTATTTTAGTGAAAAGCTAAGTGGGGCTGCATTGAATTACCCAACATATAACAAAGAGTTGTATTCTCTTGTTAAAGCGTTGGAGACATGGCAACACTACTTATAGCCGAAGGAGTTTGTTGTTCACACTGATCATAAGTCATTGAAGCACTTGCGGGGTCAAGGAAAGTTGAACAAGAGGCATGCTTGATGGATGGAATTCATTGAGACATTTCTCTACATTATCAAGTGCAAGCAAGTAAAGAAAACGTAGTGGTAGATGCGTTATCCCAAGGTATGCCTTGATAACTTCTTTAAGTACTAAATTGCTAGGATTTGAACACATTAAGAGCATGTATGAAACTGGTCTAGATTCTTTCAATATTTATAAATCTTGTAAAAAGGGGGTTGTCGATAAGTTCTTTAGGCATGAAGGTTATCTATTTCAGGAAAATAGATTGTGTGTTCCTAATTGTTCAATGCGAGAGTTATTGGTGAGAGAAGCACATAGTGGTGGATTGATGAGACATTTTGGGGTACAGAAAACTTTGGAGATGTTAGTGAAGCAATTTTATTCACCTAAGATGAAAGTAGATGTTGGAAGAGTTTGTAGTCGATGCATAGCATGTAAGAAGGCTAAGTTTAAAGTTTTACCTCAAGGGTTATATACGCTAGCCTACACCTAATGAACCTTGGGTTGATATTTCAATGGATTTTGTTTTGGGTTTACATAGGACTAAGAAAGGACGGGATTCTATTTTTGCAGTGGTAGATAGGTTTAGTAAATAACATACTTTATACCATGTCACAAAACCGATGATGCCTCAC
>NW_019262584.1:19771-22190 GCF_002742605.1 Olea europaea var. sylvestris | reverse complement strand
CAAAGGACAATGGTGGTTGTGGATGGTGGTTTGTGTGTCGGATGGCATGGGTGACCCGATCTGGTGGTTTGCTTTTTTATTGTTTTGGTGATTGGTTCCTGTTAATGTGGTGGTGGTTGCAATAGTGAGGGATGGCCGGTGGTGTTGTGGTTGTTGTGGTGGTTTTGCCCTGCACCAATGTTGCTGTCGGGTGGCGACGATGGTTCTGGCAGCAATACTGTTGAAGACAGATGTTGTCACAAGTGTTGGAGGTGGTCATAGATTATTTGGTTGATTGTGATCATTAAATTGATTAATCTGTGACCAATAGAGATCGATGAAAAAGATAAATTATGACCAATGTGACCTAAAAAATATTAATTTGTGACCGTCTAATGACTCTGACCAATACATAAATTGTGACGTATTAGTATTAATTTTCAATCTGTGACCGATGAACAAATTGTGACCTATAAATTTTTTAAATTGTGACCGCAGAATAATTTGTAATATTTAAAAATTATGATTTCTAATCGAAAAAGAATATATGACTAATTAAATTATGAATATGTGACCAAATGTATAGATATGTGACCTTAATGTACGACAAAATGGAATAAATTCAATACTAATTCAATCATTAAATCTACAATTTTTCCTCAACCGTGAATAATTGTCTTTTGTTGCGTGAATAATTGTGTGGGTTTGGGATGTAAATATGTATTTTAAGGAGTGTGTTCAAGTATGGAATCTAGATGCTAAATTTTAAGGATTTAATTGCAACAAAATCCTCTGTCTCTCTTTCTCTCTCTATCTCTCTCTTAGTTTTGAAATTAAAAACTTGTCATCTTAAAACTGAAATATAGCATAGTTAATATAGGGATTATGAAATTTTCCCTTGGACAAATCTCATAATTGATTCCTACGAAAGAAAAGAAAAAAAAACGTAGACCAAAGATCACAACGAATTAACTATTTTCAGATGAGACCCTCGAACCCTCTGTCTCTTCATTAACACATTCAATTTTCATAAATCAATTATCCATTCTTCAGTTTGGCAAATTATCCACCTTTTTTTATTTACTTTTCCTAATTAATTGTGTAGGTTTTATTTCTTATTTTGTTTCACTACAAATTCTCAATCAACGGATTTCCTTTTTTCCACTCTTATTTAAATCCTGATCAAGCTTAAAATGTCCGAAAGCTGTTACCGATTTGTTTGTTCAAAAATCTCGATCAAGCCCACATAGTAATTTTGGGGTTTTTTGAACAAATTTTGATGATAAAAAATATACTAATTTTCTCAAATTGCTAAAAAACAAAAACAACATGAACAACCAACTCTTGATTATTCCGTGATGCAAAACAATTTGAGATCGAGAAAGAATATTGTTTTATGAAGGATTTCGATCTTAGCATTAGGCTTTGATACCAAATGTTGATTATAAAGGTAATTATGTTAAGAAACAAGAATCTCAAAATAATTTGATACTTCAAATTCATGCCTACGGAAGACATCATGAATATGAATATTAGCAGCTAGATCTTTTTCTCTTTCCTCCTGACAAAGTATTAGCCGTCAATGGAACAAGCCAATAAAATAATATGGAAATGAGAGGGGATCTATCCTTTATATAGAAATTTATTTAGTCACATTGCCCACATACTTAAAATTGCCACATTATATAAAATATAATCCGTAAGGTGTAAAACCACCCAAGTAATTACTTAAAATATTGGGCTTAATCATAGCATCGTTATGAGCCATACATATGACCGGTAAAATTTACAACCAAATGGGAAGCCCATATTTAGAATTACTCTAATAGCTTTATCATCATCTTCTCTAATAGCAATTTGGAAAAAAGAAACAAAAACTCTTTAGCCGTATGTCCCTTGGTGAAGATATCTGTGACCTGTTCCATAGTAGAAACACGGCGGATAATTATATCCTCATTTAGCATCTTTTTACGAACAAAATGGTAGCCCACTCAATATGTTTAGTCCTAGCACGAAAATAGGATTCTTAGCTAGTGCAAGAGTACTTTCATTATCACACCAGATAACGGTAGAAGATGAAAGTGTAACAGCTAAGCATATTAATGAAAGAAAAACAAGGAGTTATTATGGAATTCATCAATAGGTTAATTGACGGAATGTAAATAATTTCTAATTATGCTCCAACAATCTTGTCGTGCTCGTACGTTTCCTACAAAGTTGTTGCCCAGTTTTTGTCCATGTACGCATATATAAATACAATCGCGCTACAGAACCCGAGATTAAATCTCGAGTTTGGATGCCACCTCGGCCCTTGATCTTGCAACACATGAGACCTGCGAGATTCAAATGGGGGGCTAAGGTGGCTCCAAACCCAGGATTTAATCTCGAGAGGAGCAGCATTATTCATATAAATAGCTGCAACATCCAATGTTTGACTTTC
>NW_019262584.1:10616-11209 GCF_002742605.1 Olea europaea var. sylvestris | reverse complement strand
TTTTTTTTTTGGGAAACTCAACGATGAATCAAAGACTCGACAAACAAGGAAAAATTGCAGAAACTTGAAGAACGCAAAAATAATAAAACAAAGACTCAATAATATAAAATAAAAACTGGCTATAATATCGATCTTGGTGCCTTCGCTCTGATACCAAATGATACGAACCCGATTAGCAAGGTTTCTATCGAACCCATAGGAATTGACATCGGATCCCAGAATGTCCGAATACGACCAAGGTTTAGGAATTGACCCAAAAAGTGAACTAAACAGCTGAACATATATGAAATCACAAAATATTGAAATCTCCTCCGGATTTGTGGATTTAAATTTCGAAATAACGAATTAAGCAACCAAAGGTATATTAAACCAATGACCACTTAATTACACAATAATGAAAATTTCACTCGGCAATTTTGAACGCCACATGATTTATTAAACCTTGATAAGTTCGATAAAATTGTTCGACAAGAACAATAAAAGCTGAAGCAAAAACTTCAAGAGAATTTTTATTCAATTCATGAGAAAAGTCTTGTAATACAATGTCAAAATAAAGAACTATTTATAGTAAGCTATAAACCCTAGAAATATTA
>NW_019262584.1:0-331 GCF_002742605.1 Olea europaea var. sylvestris | reverse complement strand
AAAAAGCTCACTAACCTAGTTATGCATGGGCTTCCAATATTACAAAGTTGAGTGACCTCTTGGGGGACTTCGACAAAGTTCAGTGACCATTTAGGGACATTTTGAAGTTCAGTGACCTCTTAGGGGACTTCGACAAAGTTCAGTGACTATTTAGGGAATTATTGAAGTTCGGTGACCTCCTAGGAAATTTTAGCAAAGTTTAGTGACCATTAGGGGGATTTTCTCATCTGAAATGTACGCTAGCGACAATAGGAAACGAAGCTAATCTAATAACAGCGAATACAGAAAATGATATCTGGACTCCAAATGTGCTAGTAGCATGTTGTCTCCT
>NW_019262583.1:20047-24124 GCF_002742605.1 Olea europaea var. sylvestris | reverse complement strand
CCAAGACACCGTCAATGGCCTTCATATGCAAGTGTGACAGGCACGAAAGCAAGGAGATAGAAATCTGTGCAATGTCGTATAATACCGAAAGCCCACTATTCCATCCTTGCAATCGCATTCCCTTTTCAAAAAAATAGGCAATTCTGCGCCGTCCTCGTTGCGCAAAATGCTTTCATCTGCCATGCGTGAGCTTTTCTTCATATTATGGAGGTTTCTTCGCATCACAGACAGCATGCTTGTCATATTTGCGTGAAGGCGCCTCAATCCTAATAGGGTTTAGGTTTGAATTTAGGTTTTGGAGTGAATAAGTATGCAGTTCTCGCAAGACTCATGGTGCATTTGTGCTCATCTTATTATTAATTTGATTTTTAGTCACTGTACTTCATAGTGAAATTTCAATTAGGTTTCATATCTCAATTTAATTTCAATGTTAATAACTCTCTTGGCACGTAGCTTAAAAAACGATAGCAATCTAACATGTTTTAGCTCCTCATTATTGTGTAGAAAGATATTTTAAATAGTGACTTTTTGGAAATGTGTGATTAAAAAATAGGAAAATTTTTTGAATTTACATGGAAAATATTTTATTGTGTGAAAGTGATTGTAAATGAGTATAAAAAATAAATTGTTTTATTTTAAAAGGAGACTAAAAGGGGCTCAGCCCCCATTTTGTTATGATTTTTCAAGCCAAAAAATCAAGTTTTTGACAGTTACTTAATATAGTCAGCCGTCATTTTCTACTTCACTCACATGTGAGACTCACTTTTTCTCTCTAAATGTCAAAAAATTGATTCTAAAATCTGTACCAAACAGGCCTTTTAGTGAAGTTACCACTTAATCATGTAGCAATATTATATTAAATATAAACTATGTATTAAAATTGATGATAATTTATTCAAGGAAACATAAAAAGTATTCCATTTATCCGAATTTCAATGTAGCTAGACATTACCTGTTTGGCAAAGGATTAGAATGGTAAATTTAGCCACTGTTTGTTATCATTTACTTTACATTGTTTCTCATTATTTTTCTACAGTACCAATTTTTAATCACATTCTCCATCAATCACTATTCCATAATACATTTCTTCAAATTAATGAGGCTCAAACATGGTCTTAGTAATGGAAGCTAAAAAATTGTTTACATTTTAAGCCTCTATTTGATAGTCATTATTAAGAAAAAAATGACATTTTTAATAGTATTTTTTGAAAAATATGTTGTTAAAAAGTAAAAGAATGTTTTGCCCATTAGTATTTTTTTTTTTAACTCTACACATTTTACCGATTCACCGAAAATTCTCTCTACCATACTCCAACTTTGGTAATTTTCACTGCCTGTCCAAGGTTGAGCCCAGGGATTTAATGTGAATGTATGGTAAAAGAGTTTTGTTACAGAAGTAAATTATAAATTAGTGCTTCAATTGTGATAAATTAAAGTTAGATGGCCAATTTAACTAGAAATTGAATGACTAAAAATGAAATTGACTATTGTGTGGGTGCTTTCGCTTTTATTCCTCCATTTTCCTTTCAACTTGGGTTGAGCGGGACATCCAAGGCCTAGTTGCCAACAAACTGGACTAACAAAAGGAGAAGTTGAATTATTACTTTTATACTGTAATTAAAATTGATGGCTCAAGAGATAATACACTATAAATTTGTGGGCTACATATATAAATAATGGTTGCTTGCGTTGTCATTTCTAAATTCATTGTAGTACTGATTACTTTTAATTCAAAAGCATATGCGGTTCTTCCAACTTCTAATACAAACGAAAATAAGTGAGACAAAGGTCAAGTTGGTTTGGTGTGCTGAAATTACAATTTTAAAACGTTCTTAATTTTCTTTTGAAATGAGAGGTGTATGTAAATACTTAAAGAGGCAATTGCATCCCATGACACTATTTGAATTGACATTTTCAAAAATGCCACATTTTAATAATTTTTGTAATAATGTCACTTTTGAACTTTTTTGTCCCTTTAAAAAATTTAAATACTTTGCATGTCTTTAATTAATGTGATTTGACAAAATGAAAAAATTGTACAAAAAAAGTAAAAAACCATCACCCCATCCCACCCTACCACACCTTACCCTACCCTACCCTCAAACTAATCTTTAGTTTCAAGACAAACAATTTTTAAGCACACAGAGTAGCCCTTAGTACCTGTATAGGGTTTGAGGAGGATGCGATCGACAAAAACTTCACTAATCCCTCTGTCAACACACGGACATAAGTTAACAGATTGCATTTATTGCATGCGTGGAGAGCACGAGGCGGATTCAAATAGTGTTTGAAGGTGATTTTTTAAGCTAAGCCCAAAAATCGGAGTGATTGAATCGAAGCTAGTTTTAACTGAAAATCAATGAGCAGAAGACCTTTTTTTTATGTTGTTTCTCATCTTCTACTCACTTTTTCAGTTTCAATATTCCTGCCTTCATGGACTGTTGAAATTTAATTAATCATGCATAGTAAAAAGTAAACAATTTCAATTCTCATTAAAGATCTGCTTTGTATTTAGATGAAAACTGTGACAAGAATTATATATTTTTCTAGATACTACAAACTCATTTGTTAATCTTGTGACACGAATAATCACGATTTGTAATTCACAACTATCCAAATGTCTAGCTTCTAATGAAAATCCACACAGGGAACAAGATTGAGAGAACTAGGTTTTTTTTTATGTGCTAGCAAGAATAATTATGATTATGTTCTCTGCTGATTTTTCAAACCCCAACAACCGATTAATAAGTCCAAATGGACTTGGCCCGTCTCTTAACTTAATCCGGACAAATATTTAATTAATCCAATTAATTAAATTTGGTCTAGTTAATTTAAATTTGGACCTATTAACAAGAAACTCGATTAATTAATTATCCAACTCTTATCAATTAATTAGTAAAGCTCATTCTTCTAGTTCTCATTTTATGTGTAACCCGTTAGATCTCCAATCACGATATCTAACAACGTGAATTATTATTTTGATATAATCAAAATCGATAAATTAAAGTAGCCCATTCTAAATTTATCACTAATTCACATTGGTTGTCCCGGATTGACATCTAACAATGTATCAGGACAATACATGTGACAAAATATGTCATGTGGTATGACAAAACAAAACTTGTTCATTTACCATGAAACTATAATTCTTTCGTCATTATGATCTAATCAATTACGAGATATGGATACGTATCAATCTTAATTATTGATCATATCTTTCATTAGTGATTAAGTCAGTGTAAGTCAAAGGCTATATTTTTTTTTTAACACTAATGAGTACATCTTGGCCAATGATTTCGTTATCAACTTGATTGAATGAAATGTAGATTATAATTTCTTACTATCTAATTGATTGAATGAAATATAGATCATAATTTCTTACTATCTAAGAATGATGAATCTTCTATTGATCTTGCACAACCTACATATGATTCTTGAAATACCCAAATGATACCGTATTAGCAGCCCCTGACAGAGCAACATCCAACATTACCAAACTATGACTGTTCTCATATAAGGCACTATGATAACCTCAAGTCAAATGACCAATTCCACTACTGAACGTTAGAGATTAACCACTAACACTCAGATAGTTATCCATGTGAAATCTCCCCAATGGGTTTCCAATATTTTGTTCCATAACAAAACATCCATATGTTCATCATATAAGTGTCACTACACTTTAGCTTGTAAGATCAACTACTTACTTCACAAGTAAGAAATGTTACATGTGATGGTCTAACCATAATAATAACATTATACTTGTTATTACTTACGACTATTGATTATTTAAAATTTAGTCATATATAATTTATATCTCACAATCACAACTCTTTATGATTAACAAATTACTAAGATTTAAATCTATGAATTTTATTATTAAATTAATTAAATATTAAGGTGCATCAATTATATATTAAAAGTGATTATATCCAAAGTTGATAGGACATAAGGCATAACACTTACAAACTCTCACTTACACTAGATCCGATCACTTATGTATCTAACATCATAAAAGTTTACATGACAATCATGTTTATACTGTTGAAAATTTTTGTCAATGGATCTACTTTCAAT
>NW_019262583.1:10158-13016 GCF_002742605.1 Olea europaea var. sylvestris | reverse complement strand
AAACACGAGGCACATCACCCTGCAGAATTTTTCCATGCAAGAAAGGCTAACGAATATGCAAAATCATGGAGGATACCAATCCTCCCATATGCAGCCCAATGAAGTACTTTCTTTCATGACCCTCCATAAAGAAACTATCATCATGGAAAATGGGAGGTTCAAAGTTAAATGGTTGTTTTTCAACATTATATATGGGAAGAAGCCCCTCAAGAGAGAGAAGTTGGGGTTTATACGTCCACCAACTATGCCAATAATCAACCCAATGAAGTCTCATTCAACTTTTCCTAAATTATGAGTAGAGAAACTCGCATTAGAGATTTGTAAGTGTCTTCAACAGGTTAAATCCTGGGCAATCTAGGAATAGGCAAACATAACCTCCTCTTGCAGCTAGAAATAGGTAGCAAGGATATCCTCAATTTGAAAGACAAAGTGAATCTATCTATGGCAATCTGTCTCGAAATCCTTCATCCAAAAATAGGAGATAGAGGAGGACAGAACAGGCCTAAAATCAAATAGGACCATCTCAAGCACCTCAAAAAACTCTAGCTAGAGGAGATGAAGATTTCGACAAACCACAAACCTTGATAATGATGATGATGACGAAAATTTGCCATTCTCATGAGGAATTAGGGAGCACTCATCCCAAACCACATCGTGCTTAGCAAAAATCTCAAGTATGATGGAATAGATGACCATGCAAAGTACCTTAGCAACTTCAAACCCACATGAACCTAAGGGGTTTCAATCCTGCCGTAAAATGTAGATTTTCCCACTTTACTCTAAGTGGGGTAATAGAAGCATTGTATACTAGGCTTTTGGAAGGAATCATCAGAATTGGCTAGATTTTGAAAAGGCTTTCCTTACACATTTCGCGACTGGCAAAGAAGACGAAGGTCCGATTCAGCACTGCTAAGACATGAGACAATAACAGGGAGAGTCATTGAAAAACTTCTTATCCTAGTTTGATGATAAAATGACCTATTTTGTGCAAGTCACCGGTAAATAGGTTTAGAAGCCTTAAGGGGAGGGCTGGATATGAATTCTTTTTTTGAATGGATGTTCAAAAACAGTGATCCTACCAACTATCATACCCTGATAGAAATTATAAATGAAGAATTAAAGGACTATCACAATTTGGCCAATCGAGGACTCCCACCTCCTTAGAGACAACGAGGACAAGGTCCCACCTCACATCTGATGGAGCATCAGGTTGAAAAGACAATGGAGGTGTACATGGATGACATGCTGGTGAAAAGTTTGAAGGAAAATGATCATGTGCAGTACCTCGATGAAGCCTGTCGAATACTACGAACATACAGGATTATGCTTAACCCCCCTTCTCCCCTCTCAAAGGTGCCTTCAGAGTCACCTCAATGAAGTTTTTAGGTTACATGATTAACCAAATGGGGATAGAGGCTAATCCTAAAAAGTTCAAAGTTTTCATCGAAATCAGGTAACCACAAAAGCCCTAGAAAATGCAAAGCGTCACTGGGCGTATAACAGCCTTGAGCGGCTTTGTTTCAAATGTAATCGATAAATGCATTCCTTTCTTCAAGATCCTTAAGGGAAAAAGAAAGTTTCAATAGATGGACGAGTGTGAAGTGTCCTTTCAAGAGCTAAAGAAGCACTTAGGACAGGTTCCCATCCTCTCCAAGTCTAAAAATAATGAGCCTCCACAATTATACTTGGCAGTGACCTCCAATCCTATAAGTTTGTTACTTGGGAGAGAGGAAGGTAGTTACCAACTACTAATTTATTATGTGGGTAAAGCACTTCTAGCAGCAGAAACCCACTATTTAGACATGGAGAAGCTGGTATTTTCTTTGGTAATTGCCTCTCGAAAATTAAGCCCATACTTCGTNTAAGTTCAACATGGCGTTTAAGATAGGAACTGTTGTTAAAGGTCAAGCCTTAGTAGATTTTGTAGCAGAGTTCGCCCATATTTCGAAATGGATGAAGAAATGGAACCTACCAAACCTCCCACCTTGAACCTGTTTGTTGATGCATCTTCTACCAAATTAGGTTATGGGACATGAGTGATCTTTGTCAGCCCAAAAGGACATAATTTAATTGTGCTGTAAGATTCGGATTCAAAGCTACCAAAAATGCAGCAAAATATGAAACCTTTTTAATTAATGGCAATTTCTCAGCCAAGACAAGAGTATGGTTGTGTATTTAAAATTGGTAATGGAATTTTCCCATCCTTTGAAAAGCTCGAATTGTCACAAATCCCATGCTCAAAAAATGCCCAAGCGAATGGTCTTTCGAAGTTAATAAGAAGCAAGGACTCTGATATGCTCACTGTTGTGCCTATAGAGCACCTCTCTCGACCTCCACTTCTAAGGGTGAAGATGTGATATGGATCAAAGATACTCCCTTATACATGCATCCCATCATAGCATTTCTCAAGGATTGAGCATTACCATGTGACAAAGAAGAGGTACATAAGCTCAGAAGATGAGCTGCACATTTTGTTTTTCAAGATGATGTACTATATAAATGAGGTCTCTCCATACCCCTTCTCCGATGTATAGGTGGCAACAGGCCACCTACATACTCCAAGAAATTTAGAAGGAGTTTGTGGTTCTCACAAAAGGATGGGCTTTGGCACAAAAGGTGTTGAGATAGGGATACTATTGGCCTACAATAAAAAGGATGCATAACAATTTATGAGAAGATGTGATTAATGTCAGTTCTTAGCGACAACACAATGATAATTTTCCTAGGAAATAAGTGTTGTCTCCAACCCATGGCCATTTACCAAGTACGGAATTGATCTTATAGGGCCTCTGCCTAAGGGAAAGGACAATGTCAGCTTTGCTATCATTACCATCGATTATTTTACCAAATGTGTGGAA
>NW_019262583.1:0-1845 GCF_002742605.1 Olea europaea var. sylvestris | reverse complement strand
TGACAATTCCAAATTGTACTCATGGGTGAAAATCCGACACCCGAGTTAAAAGTTATGCCCATTTTAATCCACAATGCTTGTTTTCTATATTGTCCATATCGTCCACATTTATTACGTTGATCCAAAGCTCTTCGGCCTTCGACTCCAACATGAAACTTGCTCTATTTTGCGTCTAGAGCATGTTGTCATCAATAGTAGCTTTGACAAACATCCCCATCAGCTCTTTAACTTCTTTCACTCTAGATCGCATCATCAGGCCTTCTTCGATAATCAACGGGTCTTGACGACTTGACTTCGAGACTCCCACATCTTGGATCATATCAGGCTTTCCACTCTCTACCTCCACCTCCTCTGTCAAGCCAAAAATTTTGGAGCCAAGCTTCCCCGCCTGCTACCTTTTGGTGGGTGTTGGAGGTTTTCACTCGCTTAATAATAGAAACCTAAGTCACTTTGAGATAGGTGGACTTCTTTCTTCAAATTTTTAATTTCTGTTGAAGCAAAATCGAGCTTAGTGGCCTCCTCAACATGCTACTTTCTGGCAACCTCGGCTTTGGATTAGGCTTTCTTGGCCTTCTCCTCTGTCTGGGAAGCCTTATTCGCAAATTTCCTATTCTTTTTCTGAAAGTTTTTAAAGAGGACTTCAGCCTTTATGGCGACCCCAAAAGCTTTCCCTGTCTGACTCACCATGGTGGCAAACATGTCTACCGAATCACTAGTCTCCGCAAAGATCTACCACCTATCCTCTAGTTTTTGTCAAGTGTGGTAGTTGCAGTTTAGATCTCTAGAGGAAGCATGGACAAAACCTCCAGAGCTAGTTCGTCACTTCTTTTATACATGGAGAACTTGTGTTGGAGAGCTATCTCTGAAGCAGTTGAGGAGTCACCCAAGGTCTTCCACCACTTTTACGATTCTTTCTTGGGGAGCTCTGCGACAATCAGCCTCTTCTGCTCCCTTCTAGTAGTAATGGAGGCTCCATCAATTTTTTCCCTATAGGGACTTCAAATCAAAGCGGTTGGCTCGCCATTGAACTCTCAACAGAAAAAAATTTACTTCTTCTACAGACCCTCCTCCACTTTGTCCTTTCCCTTATCCTTCTCAAGAGGTCACCTATCTATTTCTTAATCAATAGTATCCTTGCTGATCTTTTCCACTTGATCCTTCACCTATTTTGTCGTTACAAACGAAGGCTTGAACCCTTTTCCTTCTAGCAGTGGAGGTGGCAGTAAGGATTGAGGCCATGTCGGGGGCAGAATGCTTCCTCTTCTAAAAGTTATCTGCAAACAATAATAGAAGATCAATACAAGTCACTGCAGTAACAAGTTAAGAGATTTCCTAATAAGAGGTTACTTCTCCAAACTATCAAGAAGAACTCCTCAAAAATCGTTTTGAGTTAATCAAACGACCAAACTCTCATAAAGATAGAGGAGTAGATAGATGTCCTCTATAGCACCCAATTTTGGTTGAGTCAATTCAAAGCGATCAACTGATCCTGTAATAGTGAGAAAAGGTTAGAGTTGATTTAAAGTTGGGAAACAGAAATCTAAAGAACCAAACACTCATTAGTTATGAAATAACTAGTTGGCACTATCACATGGGGGACCTTGTCACCCTCACATGTCTGTCAATGACCTCTTACCTAAAATCAGGCCTCCTTCTACTCCTTAATGGATGAAGGGAGGCCCCATAGACACAAGGAATTAGGGATGACAATCGAGCTCATCGGCTCGAGCTGCCTGTGACTCGGCTAGAAAAAGCTTGAGACGGCTCGGCTCAAGGCTCCGAAGAACGGAGCTGAGGCTTGACAGAGCCCCATTTTTAAGTGCCGGACAAAGCTCGAGCCGACCC
>NW_019262582.1:23126-24126 GCF_002742605.1 Olea europaea var. sylvestris | reverse complement strand
TTTTTTTTTTAAGAATTGTTTGGCATGCCACTAGAACGGGAGGTAAAGTTCACAATTTATCTCACTCTCGGTTCTATACTACTATCTAAGGCTTCTTATTGGATAGCATCAAAAAAATTATTGAAACTAAAAGCACAGATATAAAAATTGTTAGAAAAAGGACTTATACTGCCTAGTGTTTCTATATAAGGAGTGTCGATGCTGTTTTTTGAGAAAAATGATAACGTGGTGAAAATGTGCATTGATTATAGGGAGTTTAACAAAATCACTATCAAGAATAAGTATCATTTCCCCAGGATTGAGGACTTGTTTGGTCAATTTCAAGGTGCAGTAGTGTTTTCCAAGATCAACCTGAGATTTGGTTATCATCAATTAAGAATCAAGGCAGGTAATACCTCGAAGATGGTCTTTAGAACTTGGTATAGACATTATGAGTTCTAAGTCATGCCATTTGGATTAACTAATGAATATATAGTCTTTATGGACTTGATGAATTGAGTCATTAAATGAATACCTTGATCGTTTCGTTATCATTTTCATCGATGATATCTTAATCAACTCAAAAAGTAATGAGGAACATAAAGACCACTTAAGGATAGCATTGGAAGTCCTCGAAGAAGGAGAAACATTATGCTAAGTTCAAGAAATGTGAGTTTTGGTTGGAACGGGTAATATTTTTTAGACATGTTGTCATAGCTCGAGGCATAGAGGTTGTGTGTATGGGAATTCGAGGAGTTCAAAAAAGAAATATTGTAAGAGGCTTACTTCTCTCCTTATTCAGTACATCTAGAATGTATAAAGATGTACCAAGACTTTAAGGCAATAATCTTGTAGAAAGGCATGAAGAGGGATATAGATGAATATGTTTAAAGATATTTAGTATGTCAACAAGTAAAGGCTGAATACCAGCGACTGTCAGGTTTACTCGAACCGTTAGAGTTTCAGAGCAAAAATGGGATCATGTAATGATGGACATTGGGTTACAATTTTCCAAAGTCAA
>NW_019262582.1:11827-13472 GCF_002742605.1 Olea europaea var. sylvestris | reverse complement strand
ATGGCATGGGATATAGGTGTTTGTTAGTGGTGGTGGTTGTGGTGTGCAAGTGGTGGCGGTGGTTTTTGTTGGTGGTGTGGTGCAAATGACAATAGTAGTGTTTTTGTTTTGTGGTATTGTAGGAAGTGGAGATAGTGTTTTTTTATACTTTGGTGGTGGCGGAGGTCGATGTTAGTGGTGGCGGTTGGTGATGATGATGGAGGTGGTGTGTGGTGGTGGTTTTGGTGTGCCAGCGATGATTACAAGGTGAGGGCGATCGCAAGTGGCGATCGATGGCGGTGGTAATTGACCCAATATTTGGTGTATGTGACCACTTATTTGGTTATCTGTGATCAAATATTAAACTGTGACCTTAAAATTTGGTAACCTATGACTGAAAATAATTTGTGACCAGCAAATTTAAAAATGTGTAACTGATAAATAAACAATGACTTATAATATTTTTGATTCGTGACCAATGAAATAAACTGTGACCTATAAAATTTTTAATTTGTGATCTCGAAATAATTTGTGAGTAATTAATTCGATAATATGATAAATTAATTGTGACCTTTAATTATCTATCTGTGACTATTAATTAATAAATATTTTTAATTAATTATATATACCAGAATTTTGAATTTATAAACTATCTACCAGATTTTTGAATTGGTGTAAACAATATACCTGAAATATGATTTTTCCCAAAGAGAGACAGATACTGGGTTTAAAAGTGGACTTATTCTGGGGTTACAAAACGTTGAGCCCATTTTGGGTTCAAAGGTAAGTTAACGGATTCATGTTGTACAAGCGTTTGTGTTTTTTTTTGGAATGTATGGAAAAGAGAAGATCTGGAAGGGGCAGTAACAAAGCAAAGAGCTCAAGGGCCCTTGAAAGTAGTCCTACCGGTGATCATAATCGAGAGTCCAACTCCGCTGTCCAATTTTTACCTTCCCTTTAAATGCCTCCCCAATATATATATATAAAGACCCATTTTTATTGGATATTACTTGACCTGAAAGTTGTCTCAAATCTGTGTTCGGCCCCACATCCAAATATACAACTATTAACATTTTTCTATTGTGAACTTGCTACATCTTTATCTTCAGTTATAAAGTACTGATTTCAACATTATAAACTTATTTCCTTTATCAAGTGGCAATAAGCATCAAGATGGTGAATGGAGAATCTAATAATATGCACATATCCCAACCAAATGCCAGTGCCATGTTCTAGGATTTGTATAGATATTTTACAGTTATTGGACAAAATGTAACTTTCAGCTTTAACAATGGCCCATTACAGGAACTTGTATAACTTGGCAAAAGTAATGCAATATTGTATTATAAGAATCAAAGGGCAATATGAGAAAATCAAATTCACGATGTGACATTAAGCTCTTGTCATGCTGCAAATGGAAGGTACAAATCGTGATATGCTATATCCATTTGGTTGTCACTAAAATTTTGACTCAATATTATTGTTATATACATCACATCATTTTATCATTGCCAATAGTGCTTCTTTTTGTATGTTGTCTATTGCTATTAGTGGATTAGGATTCATCCATAATTAAGAACCTCTAAATGTAATATTTTTCTGAATACTAAATTCAAGATATACCCTTTTTTCATGAAATTAGCTTGAATTGGAAATTTTGGCTTAA
>NW_019262582.1:0-1938 GCF_002742605.1 Olea europaea var. sylvestris | reverse complement strand
AGTTAAGGGAAGTTACTGGAAGTTGAATTCGAAGTTCAAACCACTCCCTTCAACCATTTTGATGTCTCGTGGGTCGTGTCACACCATATGTATAGCCCACAACTCAATTTTTTCAACAAATATAAAATCCAACTAAATATTTTTTCAAAATATTTTTTACTCAGTTTTTAACAGTTTTGCCTGCAAAGTTCAGATAGAATCTGTGTCCTAACATTTTAATTACTTGCAGAAACTAACATGTTAAAACCTGAACACGAGATGTAACGTAGTAAATCCCAAAGAAAAACATCTGCGGGTCACATGCCACGGGTCAAACAATCCACTATATCAAAAAATAAAAAATATTATAGTATTCAATTTTGTAATTTTACAAAATAAACAAAAACAATCAAAAGAAATCTAAGATAAACTTCTTTATATCTTCTTCTTTTGACTTTATTGCTGCTTCAATATTGTACTCAGCAGCATCCACCACTTGGATTAAGAATCACCATTCTTAACTCATGCCAAGCAACTTGGTCGATGAATAGCATTTTAAATCAATGTGTGTTGTTTGTTTTCTCTAAACACGTTGAAGAAGACCGTTATTTATGAAAGTAATCGATGAAGAAAGAGTTTGTATGCATTTGCTGGAAACTGTCAGAATGCATGGCTTCAAGGTCATTGGACATCTAACTTGTTTTTCAAAGCTTTAATTTCAATCTTGTTTTTTTGCTTTCCTTATGTAAAGCAATCAACAAGGATTAGAATCAAACACTCCATTCTTGACTTTATCACTACTTCAATATTGTACTTAATCGCAACCACCACTTGGATTAAGAATCACCATTCTTAATTCATGCCAAGCTGCTCGATCAATTAATATGATTGTACATGAGGCACATTGTTCGTTTTCTCCAAGTAATGAGTCCATATGCACATGTTGGAAATGGTTAGAATTCTGTTTTCTTCATTTCCTTAAGTAAAGCAGTCAGCAAAGATTGGAATTAATTCTTACCTAACAAGAAGCATTAAACACAGTAAGAATATTTTCATATCACAAAAAGATATTCTTGATATGTTAATAGGTAGAATTAAGGAAAGTTGATATTTAAAACATTTTATCGTTTAATTTACCTAACTTATTAGATAATATCTAGGATGGAAAGTATCTAATTGAATACGAGCTGCAATATAATTACAAGAAAATAATTTCATGATTTTAAATACAAATATCCTAAAAATCGCAAATCTGTTGAAAATACTCACCATGCAGTCAGTTAGAAATGTCTGCCGTTAGAATCTGTATATTGTTTCGCGTTTTTGGTAGTATTTCTGACACTTAAAAATCAATCCATTCATTAAGTCAATGAATAAATATGTAAAAATAACATTATAATGATGTGTCAAAACATTACTAAAGGGCCAGCCAAATGAGAACAACAAATTAAAAGTTACTCTTTTAAGGTTTTTTGCTAAACTGTCATTGATTTGAATTAATGTTTCTATTTCCTACAATACAAAAATAGTGATAGAACTATTCCTTGCTAAATTACAAAGAAATTGAATGGGTAAAATCGTTTCCTCTAGCAGCTAAGTCTTTAGACAAGACTGAAATATGATAATAAAATAAATGACCGAACTTTTAAGCTAGCTAAATCTTTGTTAGGGCAAAAATTTTACACCATAACACAATTTTTTACATTTACATCATTATTTTTTTCGGTCTATTTAGTTTAATATATAGTGCAAATCAATTAAAGAACAGTTTAATTGTCACCGATTTATGAAATATGTGATGTCAGACTGTTTAGGAAAAGCAATCTGCTTGAGGCTTGGTGTGTTGAAAGAAAGAATTTGAATAATAATATCAAAAATAATAAATTTAGAAATATAAATCCCTAGCTAGTTTCTGTCACTAAGTCGAAATAATATTTGCACTAAGAATACTGGATTGAA
>NW_019262581.1:17456-24133 GCF_002742605.1 Olea europaea var. sylvestris | reverse complement strand
CAATGAAGTCCTTTAGGAAGTGTTTTGGCAGTTAAATGAGTCAAAAACAAGGCCTGTTTCTTGTGGACTCGAAGCTGATCTTCAGTTGAATGGAGCATTGCACGAAGCTTCTTTGCCACAGCAACACAATCATCTTGTATTTGTTTGCCTTTTGACAAAGTAAGCTCCATTGCCTTCAACTTCTCATAGGCGCTACAATTAGATGGCAATTCATATTAATGGACAATAAAAGAAAAACATGAAAAGTTAACAAAAATAGACAGATAACACATAGTTGAACCAAGGAAAACACCTATTTGACAGTTCCATCAGCTTTTTGAATCCTTATAAACAATTAAAAAGTTGTAATATTCAACAAAAAACTTACTTTCTTGGTAACTCAGAATCCTTGGTGGCAGTCCCAAGCGCTCGTTGAACTTCCTTCATACGCAATCGGAGCTCCCTAATAAAACGGGCATTGTTTCGAGTTGCTGATAGGGATAGATAAACCTTTCCTCTAATGAGCTGATCTTTAAGAAGACGGACATGTGCATCTGGCAAAATTGATTGTTCATTCTGTTTCTCAGCTGTAGTCTTTGCCTGCTCCAACGCACTGTCTTTCCCAGAGATTTTGGAATGGTGTCGCACATGTTTTGCTGCCTAAGGAAGCCCAGAGAGAGAAAATTGGAAATTTAGACACTAGGTAAAGCCCAATGCACACCCCAATACAAAGAAAAAAATGGTGAGGGAACTACGAAAGCGAACCTATAGGCCCCGAGGCTATAATCCATACATCTAAAATACATTCTAGAATTGCATCAATATCAGAACTAAATTTCCATTCCAACCAGTGTTCCAACAGTCACGTGCATCATCAAATGCAAAAGCCCTATCTGAAGAATATGTTTACATTAAGGTAAATCTAAGAACCCCATTTTAAACAAATTTAGTCCTGACAGTTCTTAATAATAGACTAGAGGTCATAACAACATAATTTAATCATGAATTTGACAGAACCCCAATCCCCTTCTTCCTCCCCTCCTCTCTTCATACAGAACATAAAGATAGAAAATCTATTTTTACACCCTAAAAGGTTTTGAAGCTTGACAATCCAATTACGTCAGATCACTGTGCATCATCCAGAACAGAAAGAAGGAAGTAAAACTGCACATCTCAAACCTAAAGATGAAGATTTAAGAAAGTGATTTACGCAGGAACTGTGAGGTACATGAACACAATGAATTAACCTTGTCTGAGGAAACATTCCCCATCCTGCGCTCAGAATCCTGTGACTTCTTTTCTTTCTTTGCTTCAGTTTGTGCTTCCCAACTTCCATTTTGACCAATTGATTTGGTCTTCTGTGAACTTTTTTCATCTGTCTGAGTTTCATGGACCTTATCAGTCACCTGTCTTATGGGATTCTCATCACCCACAGACTGATTGTCTCTGATATTGATATTTGAGGTTGATAATGTGGTTTGGCCTTCCATAGATTCTGTTTACGCATAAACATAATTAAACATTTCAAAAAGTAGACAGAACCACAACCCAAAATTCAATCTAATTCAAGTTATAGGAAAATGTAGGTAATAAAAAAAATGAAGATTGTGGATAAGTACCTTCACTAAGCTGTCTGGTGACATGGGCATTCTCCCCATCAGAACCATCAGAATAATTTGAAAGGGATTGGGCGGTCGAATTCTCCAAATAAACAATGCCCAAGGGTTCTTCCAGTATTGCAGATGACTCCTGTCAAAGAAACCAGAAAAGTAAAGATCCGAGATTCCAAAAATCGTTAAGAAATCTAAAAGGAAAATCAAAATATTCTTAATATATACCTGAGGTAGTACATTTAAAGGTCGAATGTCGCCACCAAATGTCTGCAAATAGAAAATACAAGAATTGGAGAGTTATCATTACCCATTATAACAAGGCATAAATCTATAGTTATAGGGTCACAAACAGTGACTTACAAAGGGTGAAACATCTTCAATAAATTCAGTTTTAGCTGTAAAAGCAGAAAGAGAAACACAAATCAAACAAACATTAGAATACTTTTGCAAACTACAGGGAAAAAAAGAAGAGGAAATGAAGTCGAAAAAGAACAGGGAAAATAGAGCATTACAAGAAGAGGAAGTAAAATAGGTTGCAAGAGTGTCGGTGTAGATAACAATAGGAGCAAGAACAGTCACCATAAGCAAAAAAATCACTGATTTCCTCAGCTTCATCTTCATCTCCCTGTCCTTTCACCCTCACACTAACAAGCTTCAAGGTCTCAAGACCAAATCTTTACGCCCTAAAATCGTTAATACAAACATCCCAGCAAAGGGAAAGTGAAGAATTTCTTGAAACACCAAGCCTTTCTCCTGAATTTTGACAGAATTTGCAGATTAAAGAAAGCCTGAAGAAAAGGAATGTGGATTCGAGGACTTTAACTGGAGTATATCTGTAGGAAGAATCTTTCTTACATTAGTAGCAAAACAGGCAAGAAATGCCGGGTGGTCAAAACCCACAGCAACTGAAACAACCAACGAAATTAAAAAACTAAGAATCTTTATATAACTAGACTCTGAGACAATCCGGGGAAAACTAGGGAGAGCAAGAGTAAGATGAATATGTTCTAGGAAGAGGAAAGAAGATAACTGAACAGGGTTTTTCTGATGTGGATGTGTGAATTCACCGAATTGGGACTTGGGCGGTGTGTGTTTTGCTCTTCCTTTTTAATTATTATTTCTCTTTTCTTTTCTTTCCGTTGTGATAGACGTTAAGAAAATTTAAATAATCTTAAACCCAAAACAAAATTATTAGTTCTACAATCATCACTGCCGGTCATGTGATTTGGGAGATGAGACGAACTTAAAAAATTAGGCCCGTCACCCTACCAAAAGAAGAAAAAAAAATTATGCATGCAAAATATATGCGTACTATGGTGCCAGCTATTAACTTAATACTCAACTGTAAAACACAAACAAATAAAATTGTCTATTACTCTGAAATACATTCTATATCAAAAATGGGGCTTAAACAATTGATCCTATGATTAAATCTAACAAAAGTCAATATAATTCGACAAGAGTGCAATACTACAATGCAATATATAAGCGGACAAGGCTTCGAAAATTTTCTATATGTTTAATAGTTTATAAATAAGTAAGGGCAAGCCATTGCTTACCTGAAAAATATGAATTGAGTAAAAATTATGAAATGACACAATGCGGCACTTTGAGAATTTCACCGTCACAACTCACAATCCTGAAATCAAAATTTAACAGCAACCATGACAACCAATTAATTGTTGAAGATAAATTTAATAGCAACCATTAAGTAAATCCCTAAAATATCTCTGCATTTCTCTCCCACTCCATTCTTCTCTAGATTTGCATGAAGTAGAATATAATTTTCGACTACAAGAAGGATCTTGGCTAAATCCATTCCTGAAGTGGACAGACATGAATACATGGGAGCTCAAAATCTTTCAATCTCAATACATCATTCTAGAAAGACTCACACAGCTAAGGTTCTACATTTCTAGTACCAATCCATGCACTAATATCTCATTAAGAGACATCAAAATCAGTTCTATTAACAACATAACAAAGGCTAAATCATATTGCAAAAACATTGGAGAAGGACAGTAGGACACTTTCCAGATGATTGCTTAAAATTAATCTTTTTCTGTTCTGTGTATACTTTAATTTGTGCCTTAGTTTCAATTTGGCACATGTAAAATATGTCTAACATCTTCAAATTGCACACTACAATATGTAAAAATCCTAAAATTCTTGCAGTTGACATGTGCATTAGTAAACCCCAAAGTAATCATATCTCAAATGAGTTGGGTTTGTCTCAAATTAATCTTACAATTGAGGAGTCAGCATTTTTTTTATTGGTCTTCTACTAATTTTAATCTCAAAGTAAATAATTGTTATTAATATATAATAGATCAATGTTCAAGTTTTATCTTGATTCTCCAACAACAAATTATCAAAACCCTCTCTTTGCTTTGATTTGACAAACAAAAGTTTAAAACTTAACTAGCTTTTTTGATACAAAATTCTAAGAACTTGATAAAAGTTAAAAGTCAATTTTTAAAAGAAAAGAATTTCTTCTGCAATTTCGGTGTTTTGGGAATCTTGGGTTTGAATTGAATATGAAATTAGATGTACAGAGCTTACATGTATCTGCGCGACAACCCCGTCCTCTGCCATTTTTGAATTTTTTTGATGTTGCTGAGAATTGAAATTCAGATATGCAGAGCTTATATCTATTTGTATAAGTAATCTGGCTGGTGGCTGGCCGGAGGTGCTACTGGCAGGTGAAGGAGTAGTCACGTAGATGGCGGTGACGCAGCAGCGCAGTTAGGGTTGAAAAAGGGTACACATTTTGATTTGTGAAAAAGCAAAGAGTGAAGAGTGAAAGAAGGGAAGAAGAAGAAAAGAAGCAGGCTAAGGGAGTGTCGCAGTGTTGCGGTCGTCGATCCGATGGAGCAGAGAGGTGAGAGGAGGTGAAATGAGGCCCCCTAGGGTTTCTACCTTTAATTGAAAAAAAATAATATAAATAAAATATTGGGCCATATAAATGAGGCCCACTTCGGCTTTGGGCCCTGAGGCGCAGGCCTCAACCGCCTCGCCTCAGGACCGACCCTAACAATCATCCTTGCTAAACTAGAGCCATGTTTGGATAGAATTAATGGATTTTCTTGCCTTATAAGTAGCAGGATAAGCCACACACAGTGTGGGTCCTTTACTTTGTGGACTTTTAAGAAAGTTTCATTGACTCCATCCATTTTTATGCGAGATTGTTTATAAGTTACTTATAGAGCACATTTGAGTTTCATTTTTAGTAAAAAAATGTATTTTGAAATTGTAGATTCATGAAAAATATGTTGTTAAAAAATTTAAAAAAAAGTTCTGAATTTGCACGTAATATTATTTTATTGAAAAAAAAGTAAAAAATGAATTTTGAAAATAATAAGGATCAAACATGTTCTTAAATTGAAAATTAGTAAGGATAAATTTGGTAATTATAATTTCACTTTATTTTATTCAGATAATTGTATTTTAATTTATTTAATCAAATAACTACATTTTTTTAAATATAATTTCAATTGAGTAATCACACTTTAATTTGACTTCAATTGAGTAATTACATACTAATTTGATCTTAAACAAACTTTGTGAAATTGCAATAATGATAATTGATGATGTGGTGATCAATAAATGACGTGAAATAAATACAATTTCATTAAAATAAATGGCAGAAATCATTTATTTATCATCACATCATCAATTTTAGTCCGTCCAAGTAAAGAAATTAGATAGAATTATCTTAATGAAATCAAGTTAATGTGTAGTTACTTAATTAAATAAAATTGAGGTACTGTTGCCTCGTTGAAATATATTTAAATTATAGTTACTGCGAATGAATATTTATTGAATCAACTAGAAAATGAAAAATGTGTATCCTTTCAATGGAGAATCAAATGCTACAAAATTGAAGGTGAAGAAACAAAGATCAGTAACCCAAACGCTACAGTATCCTACTTGTAGGTTAGGGCCTCATGCTGCAAAGATTTCAATGGATTTGTTTGATATGGATTTTATAAGAATAGATTTGGTGAAAAATAAGTGTTTTTTGGAAAATATCTGATTAAAAAGTGGAAAACAAATTATGAGTTCATGTGCAAAATTATTTTATTGAGAGAATACGAGATTTAAAATGAATTTGGAGAAAAATAAATTTTAAATAATCTCTACAAAATAGGCACATAGTTTTTTCTTTTTTCCTTGTGCCTTTTTGCTTAAAGTTCCCATATAGATGCTCCTATACGCTACCATATATGAAATTGGTTGTGCTTTGTGTATATAATTTGAATACATAGAGGGTGTTCACACCCCTCACATAGAGTGATATTTGTGCTCCAACTCACAACCCCTTACACGGGGTGATTCTCTAGCGAGGTGGGCCCCCACCCCATGTGAGGGTGTGGCATCGTAATGTACATATTTTTATGTATATCAAGACTTATCCATATGAAATATGTATAAAATCTTTGTATAAAGCATTAGGGAATCTCGATGGGACCCAAAAAAAAAAAAAAAAAAAAAAAAAAGATGGGAAATTTTAAAAAAAAAGTTTAAAAAAAAAAAAAAAAAATCAAAAGCTGGGTAATTTTATACAAATAGTTTCTACAGTTTGTTGAAGCCAACATCGAGAGGCTGATCAATCACCGAGCTCCAAATGCAATCCACTGGTTCTTGAAATGTACACAAATAATTCTCATCAATCTTGTAATCATCACCAAAATTCTGATCAAGGGATGAACAAACACACGAATTTTCTACACATAATTGATCAAGATTTTCTGTAAAAATGCTGGGAATTTCATATAAACACGTACCAAATGTGTCTTGGAGTTCCAAATATTCATCACTTTTAAAGATCACACCCTCTTTTAGCCAAGGAAAATCGAAAACTCCACCCTCTTTGCAGCACTCAGATTCTGGCTTCTTTTCTTTACTGGTTTCTTGTTTTTCTTCTTCTTCTTCTTCTCTTGTTCTCTTTCTGTTCTCTCTCTCCATCGATTCTGTATCTTGAAAACACAAAAATCGGAACAACAACGTTAGATGATTGCTACACAAATAAATGTTTTGCTGTGATCATCATGCTATGGGATTTGGAGCTAAATGAAACCCTTT